>NW_027256935.1:0-30000 GCF_029215685.1 Pituophis catenifer annectens | reverse complement strand
CCCCATTCCATTCCGGTGGAAGATAACTGCCTCCCACAAGAATTCTTAAATGTCCATTTACTTGCTATGATAATTTATGTCACTCCCTATTGTATTCAACACCTAATGCACAGCTGGTCTTTTAATGCAAATTTCTTTGCTCTTGCAGGCCCATTATCCTCTTTGAAAGGGCAATGTGCTTTCCCTACCTCCCCCCGCTCTCTTTCTCTCCCCCCAATTATTTCTCTTTGCCATGTCTGCATTTTTAAATTCTTCCTTCCTTTTTTATCCTTTTTGCCCAAGCAAGTCAAATGAATAATCCAGGGGTGAAATCTGGCAGGTTCTGACAGGTTCTGGAGAACCGGTAGTGGAAATTTTGAGTAGTTCATAGAACTGGCAAATACCACCTTTGGCTGGCCCCAGAGTGGGGAGGGAATGGGGATTTTGCAGTATCTTTCTCCCAGGAGTGAGGTGGGAATGGAGATTTTGCCATATCCTTCCCCTGCCATGCCCACCAAGCCATATCCAGCAAGCCACGCCACTCCCACCAAGCCACGCCCACACAACCGGTAGTAAAAAAATTGAATTTCACCACTGAAATAATCTTTGTTAACTTAAGTGTTATTCCCCTGCCTGCATCATATTAAACCTGAAACCCAGCTGAACAAAATGTTGCTTATATTTTCCCTCCCAAATCAATGATAGGCCTTTTAACATGAAATATTAATTTGTACCAAATGCTGAATTATACAGCCCCCAAATCTCATTGGAATTGTTGTGGCTCCGTTGCCTGAGCCTGGGCTATCGAAAGACGCAGACTCTGAGAGTGAGGGAGAGGAGTTGGCAAGGCCTCCTTCTCCAGGACCCTCCTCTCTGGCAATGCCTCCGGAGGACACCGAAGGCTAAAAGATAGGCTCAGAGCTAAGCACGTCCCCACAGCCAAAGGTGGACAGCGACGAAGAAGATAAGTGCTGGCTGGACCTTTGGCAGAGGTGCAGGGAGAAGTGTGCACAGCAGAGGGGGAGGCGTGCCAGAGATTAGCTGAGTCACTGGACCACACTCCACAGGGTATAAATGTGGGTGTGGTGGCCGGTTCAGTTTGTGACAAGCAAAAACTGGAAATAATCCATGATCTCTGCGTTACTGGACTTTGCCTGCTTTATTGGACTGCATTTGGATTAATCCTTGTATTGTTGAAACTCTGCCTGTTTTATCGGAGTGCTGGCAGTCTAATCTTTGTTTTGTGTGAGTAAAGTCTGAATTGGCAGCTAGCCACTGGGTTGCTGCCAGCTTTATCTTCAAAGAGTTTTGTCGTGTGGCTTGTTAACTCCGGGCCGTCTGTGGGGGTGCGTGTGTGGTACGGGGACAGAACAGGAACCTAATGGTGCAGGTTTAGCAGAAGTGGTTAAAAATCACTATAGCAATAGCACTTATATATCGCTTCATGTCGACTGGCGGCCCCCGGGGGGAGAGCCTTCTCTGTGGGGACACCCGCCATCTGGAATGAACTCCCCCCGGAGATTCGGAGGATCCCGGATTTGCACGCTTTCCGCCGTGCCCTTAAAACATTCCTATTCCAGCAGACCGGCCTGGCCTAACCTCTCTTTTAAACTGTTTTTAATTTTTTTTTAATTTTAAATTTGTCTTATAAATTTGGGGTGTTTTAAATTTTGTTTTCTGGGCCAAATTATTTAATTGTATTTTAATGGTTTTTTAACATTTGTATTATATGTATTTTATCTTTTGGCTGTTCACCGCCCTGAGTCCTTCGGGAGTAGGACGGTATACAAATTCAATAAATAATAATAATAATAATAATAATAATAATAATAATAATAATAATAATAATAATAATAATAATAATTGTGCTTTTACAGCCCTCCCCAAGTGGTTTACACAGTCAGCATATTGCCCCCCCAATAATCTGGGTCCTCATTTTACCAACCTCGGAAGGATGGAAGGCTGAGTCAATCTTGACCTGGGGTCGAACTGCTGGCAGTGGGCACAGTTAGGCTGCAAAACTGCATTCTAACCACTGTGCCACCACAGTTCTTGTGTGTGTATATATATATGGGAAGGGAGAGAGAAAAAGAGAAAGGGAGAAAGGGAGAAAGAAAGAAAGAGAAAGAAAGAAAGAAAGAAAGAAAGAAAGAAAGAAAGAAAGAAAGAAAGAAAGAAAGAAGTCTGAGCATAGTCACCTAGATATCTAGAATATTCCTTCCTTTTAGTCTCCCTTGATAAACCCAGACATCAAACTAGCCATTGTCCTTAGCAAACTACTTTTAAAAGCTGAGGATGTTATGTAATAACCAGTTATTTGGATTCAAAGAGTTAAACTGACTCACATTACCCCTTCCTGCCATCTTATTCCAAAATTGTTAGCCTCATCACTTTTGAGGATTGCAAAATGGACACTGGAAACGAGTCATTGTCGTTTTCTGCACCTCTTGAGCACCGTGTATTCACTCTGAATAATGCAGATGTGTGATGTCCTTACTTAGTGATCATCAAAGAGTTGACTCTGTTCCTGATCTTTCCGATAATTATTAAAAGACATTTGTTGCTTGTACGTTGGCTAGAAATTGTTTTCTTCCTCTGATTAGCCTCAAAAGAAGGCAAGAGGTTAATGGACTCACCCCACCTTTGAAATAGCAAGGGGGGTCACTCAACTTCTTTTAACTCCACCACAGATAATGAGTAAAATGGAATCCTAGATATGCTGCACCCGTTAAGTGGTTTGTGACCTCAAGAGTTGCCCATCAAAGCAATACATGTTGAGGGCAAACTGCATTCTTGGCTGGCCTTTCCTGCATTCTGCGGAAAAAAAAGAAAAGAAAAAATCTGTTTTCATGGAGACAAGGCAACAATTGACATGACAAAGATGACCGCAACAGAAAAGATGTCAGAAATCAAGGGAGAGACCACATTCTAGGAAACATTGCTACCTTTTCATAACTTGATCTCCACATGTCTCGCCATAAAAATAAAAGTACCTCAGGAGGCACAGGACAAAAATACTCAGTATAAAAGAGATATGAATTCTGGAGAAGGAGTCAATATACCTGTATTTTTTGGACTATATGATGCACCTGACTATAAGACGTATCTAAATTTAGAAGAGGAAAACAACAACAAAATTATTTATTTATTAATCAAATTTATTTAAAAAAGTTTTTGGCCTCCCTTTTTTTTTTGGCCCATTTTTGAGGCTTTTTTCAGCCCATTTTTGAGGCTTTTCAGACCATTTTTGAGGCTTTTTCGCCCATTTTCGAGGCTTTTTCGCCCATTTTCGAGGCTTTTTTCAGCCCATTTTTGAGGCTTTTGAGCCTGTTTTTGAGGCTTTTTTCAGCCCATTTTTGAGGCTTTTTGGCCCAATTTTGAGGCTTTTTTCAGCCCATTTTTTAGGTTTTTTGGCCCGTTTTTGAGGCTTTTTTCAGTCCATTTTTGAGGCTTCTTGGCCCAATTTTGAGGCTTTTTTCAGCCCATTTTTTGAGGCTTTTTGGCCCATTTTTGAGGCTTTTTCCTGCCCGTTTTCCAAGGTTCTTTTTCAGCCTGTTTTTTTCTGAAAAAAATGGGCCAAAAAAGGCCTCAAATACAATCTGGAAAAAGACATAAAAAAGGCCAAAAAAAGGCCCCAAAACGGGGCGTGCGGAGCCCCAAAAATGGCCGGCGGATAGGCGGGGCTTTGGCAATATTCGGTCTATAAGACACACAGATATTTTCACCCCCTTTTGGGAGACAAAAAAGTGTGTCTTATAGTCCAAAAAATACGGTACATTATTGGCAACCCAAAGCACTCCTTTTAGGAGAAGACATGAATGCTCAGTCGATCTTAATGGCAGCACACCTAGATGGAGATCTTGAGGCCCTAGAACAGGGGTGTCAAACTCGATTTCATTGAGGGTTGCATTAGGGTTGTGTATGACCTTGGAGGGGGGGCAGGGGATGGGCGTGGCCATGATGGGGGTGGCCAGCTCAATGTCACTCATTGATGATCCATTTTCAGCTACGATGGCCTCCTGCAGCCCTCTGCCAGTAAAAACAGAGTCCGAGTGGGCTGCGCGCAGTCTCCCTGAGCTCCGTTTTCACTGACAGAGGATTGCAGGAGGCTGTCGCAGCTGAAAACGGAGCTCTGTTTTCACTTGCAGAGGCACTGCAGGCTGGTCCTTCGCTGTCTCCAGGGGTGGCCCACAGGTCAGATCTAAGCACCCCACAGGCCGAATCCAGCCCACAGGTCTTGAGTTTGGCACTCCTGCCCTAGAAAGAGTGCAGAGAAGAGGCTAAATCATATGAATAAATAGCTGAGGGAACTAGGTATGTTTACCTTAACCCTTAACCACAGACGTACTATTTCGGCTATGCTATTAAAGACATGAGGTCATAGCTGCTGGCCATAGTCTAGGTAATTGCACTACAATAATGTGACTATCGGTTCTGGATCTATTGCTTCCAAAAGGTGCAGAAGACCATTTGAATTTGTTCTTGCCATATAAATTATTGCACGACGTAGATTGTACCTGGTCATCCATTTCATCGGAAGCTTCATCATCACTGATGTCAGAATCGGCGGCGGCTGTGGGTTCCTCATCGTCCATTAAAATTTTTTCGTTACAATCTGATTCCAATTCACTCAGATCACTCTCTGCTTCTTCATACCATGTTAGAACAGTTTCTTTGAAGTTTGGATCACCAAATCTCATGCTTTTTGGCAGAAAACGTGGCCCCGACATTATAAAAAAATATATACGTTAAGAAAGATCTGCGGTCAAAATGACTGCAATTCAAATTCAAACACCACTGCAGAAAATACTTAATAACTGATGGAAGCGCGATGCTACATACATTCTTACTGGTGGGAAAACAAAAGCTATTCACAACTAGAACGGTCCATTTCTCAAAATAGGGGTGTTCCAAACATTTTGGAAAACTGTTGCCGTCACTATGACCGCAGGTCTGTGGTTATGGGTTAATGGCAGAGAAGGATTAGAGGAGACCTGATAACATCTTCCAATACTTGAAGGGCTGCCACAGGGAAGAGGCAAAGATTTATTCTCCATAGGGCCTGAGGACAGGACAAGATGCAGTGGGTGGAAAGTACTCAGAGGGAGATCCAATCTGGAAATAAGAAGGGATTTCCTGACAGTGAGAACAATTAATCAATGGAACAGCTTGCCTCCCAGAGTTTTCAAGAAGGTTTTCAAGAAAATGTTGTTCAACTATTTGTCCAGAATGAAATAAGGACTCCCAGAGTTGTGGATGCTCCATCACTGAAGGTTTTCAAGAAAATATTGGACAACGAAGGTTGTTGAGAGTGTGGTTGCAGGACAGCTTCCCCGGTACCTGGATGAAGCGTCGTATCTGGATCCGTTCCAGTCGGGTTTCAGGCCTGGGTACAGCACAGAAATGGCATTGGTCGCGTTGGTTGATGATCTCTGGAGGGCTCGGGACAGGGGTTGCTCCTCTGTCCTGGTCCTGTTAGATCTCTCAGCGGCTTTTGATACCATCGACCATGGTATCATGCTGCACCAGTTGGAAGAGTTGGGGGTGGAAGGCACCATACTAAGGTGGTTCTCCTTTCTCTCTGACCGGTCACAGTCTGTGTTGACAGGGGGGCAGAGGTCAACCCCGAGGCCCCTTATATGTGGGGTGCCGCAGGGATCGGTCCTCTCGCCCCTTTTGTTCAACATTTATGTAAAACCGCTGGGTGAGATCATCTGTAGTTTCGGGGTGAAGTACCATCAGTACGCTGACGACACCCAGCTGTACATCTCCACCCCGGACCACCCCAACGATGCCCTTGAAGTGATGTCCCGGTGCCTGGAGGCCGTACGGATCTGGATGGGGAGAACAGGCTCAGGCTCAACCCATCCAAGACCAAGTGGCTGTGGTTTCCGACGTCCCGATATAGTCAGCTGGTGCCATCGCTGGCTATTGGGGGTGAATCATTGGCCCCCACGGAAAGGGCTCGTAACTTGGGCGTCCTCCTGGATTCACGGCTGTCTTTAGAAGAGCATTTGACGGCTGTGACCGGGAGGATTTTTCATCAGGTTCGCCTGATCTGCCAGTTGCGTCCCTTTCTAGATCGGGACTCCCTACGCACAGTCACTCATGCCCTCGTTACCTCTCAGCTGGACTATTGCAACACTCTCTACATGGGGCTCCCCTTGAGGTGCACTCGGAGGCTCCAACTGGCGCAGAGTGTGGCCGCGCGGGTGGTTATGGGAGCGACATGGCGTTCCCATGTAACACCTCTCCTGCGCGAGCTGCACTGGCTCCCGGTGGTCTTCCGGGTGCGCTTCAAGGTTCTGGTTATCACCTTTAAAGCGCTCCATGGCTTAGGACCTGGTTATTTAGGGGACCGCCTGCTACCACCAATAGCCTACCACCGGCCAGTACGCTCCCATAGAGAGGGGCTCCTCCAGGTGCCGTCGGCCAAACAATGTCGACTGTTGGCCCCTAGGGGGAGAGCCTTCTCTGTGGGGGCACCTACGATCTGGAACGAGCTCCCCCCGGAGATACGGAGGATCCCGGATCTGCGCACCTTCCGCCGCCCGCTTAAGACTCTTCTATTTCATCAAGCCGGCCTGGCCTAAATCTTCCCCCTTTTAAATGTGGAAATTTTAAATTTGTTTTAATTATAGGGTTATGGGTAAGGCGTTTTAAATTGGGGAGCCATTTTCAATTTAATTTTCTTTTAAATGTATTTTAATGTTTATATTATATGTTTTTTAATCTTGGCTGTTCACCGCCCCGAGTCCTTCGGGAAAGGGGGCGGTATAAAAATTTAATAAATAAAATAAAATAAACTATTTGTCCTGGATGATGATTCCTACCCTGGACTGGAAGTTGAACTAGCAGACTTCCAAGGTCTCTTCCAGCTCTATGATTCTAAGATATAATTATGTTTGTTTATTTATTTGTTTGTTTGTTTATTTATTTATTTATTTATTTATTTATTTATTTATTTGTTTGTTTGTTTGTTTATTTATTTATTTATTTATTCAATTTATATACTGCCCTTCTCCGGAGACTCAGGGTGGCTTACAATGCATTAAGCAATAGCCTTCATACTTTTGTATATACTCATATACAAAAGTAAATGTATATATGCTCAGTAGGGCTTTTTGGCCAAGCGGTGTTCTATTTTATACAAAGTCAACTTATTGCCCCCACAAACCAGGTCCTCATTTTACCCACCTTAGAAAGGATGGAAGGCTGAGTCGACCTTGAGCCTGGTGAGAATTGAACTCGCAGTAATTGTAGGCAGCTGGCAGCTAAGTGCTACTTTAACAGCAGTTTAGTCTGCTGCGCCACCAAGGCTCCTTTTATCTTATGTTGCCTTTTATCTTTTTCCAACTATATCCCATCATGTGTCACCTTAACTGTTCCTTTGTTAGGTTATTGGGTCAAGCATGACTGACTATATGGTAGATAACTTTCTTCTCTCCAGTTACTGTCCATCAATTCTTGTTTGTTTTCCAATGTACTTCTGAATGATTGAAAGGATGGTGATGATGATGCACGCTGATGTGCAAAAGGACACATCTCTTGGGTGGTGGTCTCCAAAACAGTCTTACTATTGTCCTAGAACCAGCCTACGAACCCCTGAGATTTCAAATCAACCACCCAACCAACCAGTGAAGGTACTGATCCTCAACCAATTCCCCCAACATCCCAACCAGCACTTCACTGCCCAATGACCCTCATCTGACATGACCTCCCCATCCTAAAACCCATCACAAGACCCTCACCTGACATGACCCCCATCACAAGACCCCTCACTAGATCCATCATTAGAGCCTCCTGACCAGGGGTGAAATGCTCCCGGTTCGGACCGGATCGCCCAATCCGGTAGTGATGGCGGTGGGTGGTTCGGAGAACCGTTAGCAAAAATCCCTGCCCCCTCCCCCCCCATGCCCAGCTGAGCCGCGCAATCATCAGAGGCTTTTTTTTTTTTACTTTTAAAAGCATTTTTCTACAACCTCTTCGGCCGAAAAAATGCTTTTAAAAGTAAAAAAAAAAAAAAAAAAGCCTCTGATGATCGCGCGGCTCAGCTGGGATCATCAGAGGCTTCTCAAAGCATTTTTTCTGCAACCTCTTCAGCCAAAGAGGTTGTAAGGAAAAAAAAAGCCTTTAAAAGCCTCTGGAGATCCCAGCTGATTTGCCTGATCTTCAGAGGCTTCTAAAAGCATTTTTTTTTCTGCAACCTCTTAAGGTTGTAGAAAAAATGCTTTTAAAAGTAAAAAAAAAAAAAAAGTTGGCCACGCCCACCCAGTCACATTACCCCACCACCAAGCCACGCCCACAGAACCGGTAGTAACAAATTTTAGATTTCACCCCTGCTCCTAACTCATCACGACCCATCACAAAACCTCACCTGATGTGACCCACAACTGACCTTTTACCAAATGACCCTTACTTGACATGACCCACACCTGACCCCTCACAAGACCTATTATTAGACCCATCACTAAACCCTCGCCTGACTCAACACAACACACATCATTAGACTCATCACAAGATCCTCACCTGATGTGACCTATACTTGACCTATCGAAAGACCCTCACCTGACGTGACCAGAGGTGATATTCAGCCAGTTCGCAATAGTTTGGGTGAACTGGTAACGGCGATCGCAGGTGGGCCCGCCCCACCCCAGCTCCAAGTTTTTTTTTTTGTTTTTTTTTAAATTTGATTTATATGCCGCCCTTCTCCGGAGACTCAGGGCGTCTTACAATGCGTTAAGCAATAGCCTTCATACTTTTGTATATTTATACAAAGTCAGCTTATTGCCCCCACAAACTGGGTCCTCATTTCACCTACCTTAGAAAGGATGGAAGGCTGAGTCAACCTTGAGCCTTGGCGAGATTCGAACCCTGCAGTAATTGCAGGCAGCTGGTCTTAATAAGCTTAATAACAGGGTGCCTTAAACCCCTGTACTACCAAGTTGTGCTATTTAGGCACGTTTTCGAGGAAAGGTGCATTTGAGGAAGGCACGTGAGCGGGCAAAGTGAATGCGTGGAAGGCCAGGTGCACGGGTGAAAAACACGCGTGCACGCAGAGCAAGTGTGCATGCATGCAGTTAACTGGTGGTAAAGATAAGTTAAACCCACCTCTGGACGTGACCCATCAAAAGACCCATTACAAGATCGTACCATGACCCTCCCATCACAAGGAGGTCAACACGAAACCCTTATAAGCAGAAAAACACCAACACTGACATTCCCTAAATTTCCCTGAAGATATTACCTAGCCTGGTAATGAAACATTCAGAAACCAACCCATAAGCTCAGAGAATGAACCTTCACCCTTGCCATCTTATTATCTACTGATTTTCCCTTTCCTTGCCCCTATATTGCTGTCAAAGCTTGCAAATCTTCAATAAATATCTTTAATCTGAGTCCATCGTTATTTCCCTGTACCTTAACACTTGTTTTTTTCAAAGCATACCTGTATCTTTGCTAACGTGGCAGTTTTCAGCGTAGCCCTTGCGTTCCTTCCCGACGCTACATCATTTTGTGAGGGTGGTCTAAGAAAGAATTCCCAATGTTTTACATTAAAATGAGTAATAATAATAATTATGAAGCATGCATCTTCATCTCGGGGTCTCTGGGGATCGAGACCGATCTTCGGAGCATTATTCTCTCCACAAGAGATGCTCACATTTAATTAAGCTGATCTCATTAAGATAAAAATTAAAAATAACCACCATATGTCATTTTAAAGAGCTATAGATAGTCAAGGCTTCTGTTTAATTGTTATTATTATTTTTAAAACAAAACAGAACTGTGAGTTATTTTTAATTTTCCAACAGAACCTCCTGATTAGCAAGCATCCGAGCCGCTGGATAGAAACTTATTACAACCTTGCATTCGTTAGCAAAAGGGAGGAAAAAAAAAAAGAAAAGAAAAGAAAAATGTGCATTTATCCTTCAACTACTTAATAAGCGGGAGATTATATATTCGCTTTTATTTTTTTGCAAGAAAACAAAGAATTATCTTCCTTTGTGATTGGTCTTGGATGTGTGTGTGTTTTCCCACTCTTTTAGTTATTGGATCCCCCCTAGAAAAAAAAGATTACGGTGCTTAACTGTCTAATGTACGCGAGGAGAGATTTCACCGATATTGTCATAGTGAATGGTTAGCTATTAAAACTCTTTCATTTTACATGCTTTCCAACACGTTGTTACCAGAAGCTGCTTTAGTGAAAGAATGCTTTGTTAGGAATCAGATAAGCTGATGGATGTCAGAAAAAAAAGAAACCATACCGTTTTGTGATGGGTTGTTACATTTTTTAATAATACATGGATAAAGGTAAAGGTTCCCCTCGCACATATGTGCTAGTTGTTCCCGACTCTAGGGGGCGGTGCTCATCTCTGTTTCAAAGCCGAAGAGCCAGCGCTGTGCAAAGACGTCTCCATGGTCATGTGGCTGGCATGACTCAACGCCAAAGGTGCACAGAACGCTGTTCCTTTCCCACCAATGGTGGTCCTTATTTTTCTACTTGCATTTTTTTATGTACTTTCGAATGGCTAGGTTGGCAGAAGCTGGGACAAATCACAGGAGCTCACCCCATTACGCGGCACTAGGGATTCGAACCGCTGAACTGCTGACCTTTCGATCGACAAGCTCAGTGTCTTAGCCACTGAGCCACCGTGTCCCTAATACATGGATAGAGAGCATTTTTTTTAAAAAAAAAGGCACTTCGGTAAACTCCAACGATAGTTTTATTTTCTTTGGGTTAAAAAAAAAAAGGAAGTTAATTACTAATTAAGAACATTGCTCTAAAACAATCCATTCTGTCATCGCAGCCTTCATAAAACACACATTTGCTGTAATACGGCAGTTGTCACCACCGAAATCTATACGCCGGGAGAGCTGTCAGAGTGAAATATAAACTCGGTGCAAAGTGTCAGACTGGAAATTAAAGAGGAAGCACATACGGTTTGTATAAATCCTAAATGTTTATGAATGCGCAGGCAGGAGGCTGCAAAACAGCAAAAAGGAGGGGGGGAGGAGAAAGAAATCTCTCACCAAAGTTAGTGGAAGATTAAAAGAGAGAAGAAAAAAATAAACCTAAGAAAATAACTAAGAGAAGGAGAAGCAGAGACCAAGGGGTGAGTCAAGTGAGGAATTAGCCTGGAGTTATTGTGGTCCCATAAGTGGTCTAATCCAAACCCATCTTGAATTTTCTTGTCTCTTGTCTAGTGCTAATTTGGTCCTGCTCTTACTTAGTTAGCTAGCTAGTTAGCTACCATAGCTAGTCAGTCAGTCAGTTAGTCAGTTCGTTAGTTCGTTAGATGGTTGGTTGATTGGTTAGTTAGTTGGTTAGCTAGACATTCAGTTTGTTAGTTTGTTACTTTGTTAGTTTGTTAGTTTGTTAGTTTGTTAGATGGTTGGTTGATTGGTTGGTTAGTTAGTTGGTTAGCAATCAGTCAGTTCGTTAGTTCATTAGTTCATTAGTTCATTAGTTCGTTAGTTCGTTAGCTCATTAGATGGTTGGTTTGTTGGTTGGTTAGTTAGTTGGCTAGCAATCAGTCAGTTTGTTAGTTTGTTAGTTCGTTAGATGGTTGGTTGGTTGATTGGTTAGTTAGTTGATTAGCTAGTCATTCAGTTTATTAGTTCGTTAGTTCATTAGTTTGTTAGATGGTTGGTTGATTGGTTGGTTAGTTAGTTGGTTAGCAATCAGTCAGTTCATTAGTTCGTTAGTTCGTTAGTTCATTAGTTTGTTAGATGATTGGTTGGTTAGTTAGTTGGTTAGCTAGCTAGTTAGCTATCTATGGTCAGGCCTGGAAGCCATCTTTTGCATTGGGCCTTCAGGCCTGCTACATTTAGCATTGTGGGAAACTGGGAGGAGGGATTGTATGGAGCAGCGGTGATATATAGTCATAATAACCTTCCTTTCTCAGAGAGTCAAGGACATCTTGCCCTGCATCTGGAGGGGTGTGACTGGGAGGCATCTCTAATTGGGACGGTGCATTGATTGGACCACGTGATGGACTTGTGGGTGTTGGGCAGGGACGTGGACTTTTCTTTGGGTGGGGAAAACCTGGAAGCTTTCAGTTTCGGGTTTTCCCAGATGTGCCAATATGACATCTCTAATACAATGGAACTTTGAGGAACTTCAAGCCTCGGAGTCTTCTTTCATTGGGATTGTTACTTGGAACCCTGACACCTAGCTAGCTAGTTACTTAGCTAGCTAGTTAGCTGGTACTGGTGATGTTATCTAGTTTGGTAATGAAACATCTGCAAGAAAACAAACTGAGAGAGCACCAAAGACCCCACAGTTCAACCCTGAGCTATCAATATTTTCTATTATTGATCTGTCACTACTTGACTTGACATGTACAATCATGTACAATCACTTGTAGGACCAGGACAGACAGACTCTGGGGGTGGAATGAATCAAGAGAAGAATCAGCCTGGAGTCACTATGTCCCCATAAACGGTTTAAGTCCAACCCCTCATCAATTCCGTTAACTCTTATCTAACTCCAATTTAATGTTGAATGTTAATTGATGAGATTCTTGTATACAGGCATGAGCAAATAATTAGCCTAACTGGAATTTATCATGTGGTCCAGCTTCTTCAAGCCTGATAGTGACATCCCATCCTCATCATGAGACATATAAACAGTTTCATTATTTCTTCAATTCCTCTTGGTTAACAGATGTAAACTCCCACTCCTTTGTAGCACTTATGATGTTCCCTAGTTGGGTCATGAAACATCTGCAAGAAAATAACCACACTTTGAGAGCACCAAGTCGTCCTCCTCCTCCTCCTCCTCCTCCTCCTCCTCCTCCTCCTCCTCCTCCTCCTCCTCCTCCTCCTCCTCCTCCTCCTCTTCCTTCTCTCAGCAAATCCCACTCCCTTCCAGCACTGATGATGTTCCCTAGTTGGGTCATGAAACATCTGCAAGGAAACAACCAAGCTCAGAGAGCACCAAAGACCCAACAGTTCTCCTCCTCCTCCTCCTCCTCCTCCTCCTCCTCCTCTCCTCTTCCCCCTCCTCCTCCGCCTCCTCCTCTCTCCCTTCTAGCACTGATAATGTTCCCTAATTGGGTCATGAAACATCTGCAAGGAAACAACCAAGCTTGGAGAGCACCAAGGACCCAACAGTTCTCCTCCTCCTCCTCCTCCTCCTCCTCCTCCTCCTCCTCCTCCTCCTCCTCCTCCTCCTCCTCCTCCTCCTCCTCCTCCTCCTAACACATCTCATCCTCTTCCAGCACAGATGATGTTACCTAGTTGGGTCATGAAACAACCACACTCAGACGGCGGCAGGTGGTTTGGAGAACCGGTAGCAAAAATACCTGTGCCCACCCACCCCCCCATGCCCATCTGAGCCACATAATCATCAGAGGCTTTTTTTTTTTTTTACTTTTAAAAGCATTTTTTCTACAACCTCTTCCGATGAAAAAATGCTTTTAAAAGTAAAAAAAAAAAAGGCCTCTGATGATCGCGCGGCTCAGCTGGCATCCTCAGAGGCTTTTCAAAGCATTTTTTTCTGCAACCTCTTGGCCGAAGAAGTGGTTAAAAAAAAATGCTTTGAAAAGTCTCTGATGATCCCAGCTGAGTTGCCTGATTGGCAGAGGCTTTTCAAAGCATTAGAAAAAATGCTTTGAAAAGTTAAAAAAAAAAAAAGTTGGCCACTCCCACCCAGTCACATTACCCCCCCCACAACAAGCCACACCCACAGAACCGGTAGTAACAAATTTTACATTTCACCCCTGCACAGAATGCATGATCGCTATTGAGTACACTCAGTGATGGGATTCAAATAATTTAACAACCGGTTCTCTGCCCTAATGATTTCTTCCAACAACCAGTTCACCAAACTACTCAGAAGGTTAACAACCGGTTCTCCTGAAGTGGTGCGAACTGGCTGAATCCCACCATTGAGTACACTGTTATCTTTATGTATATAAATCAATATATGAACTATATGTACAAATGGTAAATTGAAGTAAGGAAGAAAAATGGATATGCAAGGAATGTTTACTGATGCAAAATTGTTGAAAAGAAGAAAATCGTAAAAATTTCTTTTTTGTTTTAAAAAAATATGTTTAATAAAAATTACTATTTTTGTTTTAAAAAAAAAAAAGAAAGAAAACAACCAGATTCTGAGAGCACCAGGGACCTCACAGTTCAACTCTGAGCTACAAATATTCTTCTGTACTGCTAAAGTTATTTAATTTGTGATTCTGGAGAAGAAGCAAATTTCTAAAGTGGACTTGCACTAGATGTGAATTATTATTATTATTATTATTATTATTATTATTATTATTATTATTATTATTATTTATTGGTTAATCTTTAGTGAGATTCACAGCCTTTGAGGCTGGTTAATAGCTCAGCAGCTCGAGTCCTAACCAAGGACCTAGGAACTGTTAAGGTATCGTCGGAGGATGTAAGCTGTTCCGAGTAAGGTGGTTTTTTGTAGAGTCAAAATGTTCAAGTCCGGCAAATTTAGAATTTCTAAATAGCGGGGTAGCCCTTTGAGTATTGCTCCGAGGGCTCCAATTACAATCGGGACAACACACGATTTCTTTTTCCACAGTCGCTCAACTTCAATTTGCAAATCCTGGTACTTTGTGATTTTTTCTTGCTGCTTATCTTCAATCCGTGCATCACCAGGTATTGCAATGTCAATGAACCATACTTTTTTTTTCTTTTCAACTATTGTTATGTCAGGTGTGTTGTGGACCAAGTGCCTGTCAGTCTGAATCCTAAAGTCCCACAAGATCTTGAGTTTCTCACTCTCTAAAACTTTCTCAACCTGATGTTCCCAGTGGTTTTTGCTGTACTCAAATCCAAACTTCTGGCACAATTTCCAGTGAATGATCTTAGCAACCCGGTCATGGCGTTGTAGGTAGTCAGTTTGTGAAATTTTGCTGCACCCACTGATCAGGTGGTCGACTGTCTCATCTTTCTCATTGCAGAGGCGGCATTTGCTGTTGGTGGTAACATGTTGAATTTTTGCCTTCATGCAGTTTGTGGCTAGGGCTTATTATTATTATTATTTATTGGTTAATCTTTAGTGAGATTCACAGCCTTTGAGGCTGGTTAATAGCTCAGCAGCTCGAGTCCTAACCAAGGACCTAGGAACTGTTAAGGTATCGTCGGAGGATGTAAGCTGTTCCGAGTAAGGTGGTTTTTTGTAGAGTCAAAATGTTCAAGTCCGGCAAATTTAGAATTTCTAAATAGCGGGGTAGCCCTTTGGGTATTGCTCCGAGGGCTCCAATTACAATCGGGACAACACACAATTTCTTTTTCCATAGTCGCTCAACTTCAATTTGTAAGTCCCGGTACTTTGTGATTTTTTCTTGCTGCTTATCTTCAATTCGTGCATCACCAGGTATTGCAATGTCAATGAACCATACTTTTTTCTTTTCAACTATTGTTATGTCAGGTGTGTTGTGGACCAAGTGCCTGTCAGTCTGAATCCTAAAGTCCCACAAGATCTTGAGTTTCTCATTATTCTTATTCTTATTCTTATTCTTATTCTTATTCTTATTCTTATTCTTATTCTTATTCTTATTCTTATTCTTATTCTTATTCTTATTCTTATTCTTATTCTTCTTATTCTTATTCTTCTTCTTCTTCTTCTTCTTATTATTATTATTATTCTTATTATTATTATTATTATTTTGCAAAGCAATCATCACAGAAAGAGTGGAAAATCCAGAGCCTCTTCATATTCTCCAAAAATCACAAGGCATTTGTGATATGGAAGCAAGCAACACAACAACAACAACAAATAAAAAATAAAACACCAAAGCAAAGGAGTTTTGACTAAGCTTTAACATTAGCATAAAGAAATGTTGTGTTTGTCCCGAGCATCAATCTCCATTTACAAAAAAAAAAAAAAAAGAGGCACAAAGAAGTTTGTCAGATCATTAGCGGCACCTAATAAATCTGAAGGAATCGCGATCTGCCAGGGTGTCGATAAAGTCCTAATTTGTCAGATAAATGGATTGTTGTGCAGTATTAATTCCCCACTGCTCACTCCGTGAAAATGGAGGCCGAGTCCAAGGGAGCCTCTGAAGGATGCTGGGATGTTTTTCAGCAAGCATGGCTGGCTGCTGCTAATTCCTGCCTTGAAGTCCTTGTTTGTTTTCTTGCAAATGTTTCATTACTTGGTCTGTTGTGTTGGATGTTTGAGTGGTTTAGGGGTGGGGAATTTTGGTGGGTGGGAGGGTGTCTGGGGATTGTCATGTGTGTTGGGCTTGGTCTCTGGGTGTTATGCGAATTTCATTGTATGGGTATGCTGTGTATACACGTACAATGACAATAAACTTTATATATATAAAAGAGCCTGAGTGGCGTAGGAGGCTAATGCCTCCTACTAAGGCAGCATTTAACATCCAGCTGCCTGCAATTACTGCAAGTTCAATTCTCACCAGGCTCAAGGTCGACTCAGCCTTCCATCCTTTCTAAGGTGGGTAAAATGAGGACCCGGTTTGTGGGGGCAATAAGCTGACTTTGTATAAATATACAAAAAGTATGAAGGCTATTGCTTAACGCATTGTAAGTTGCCCTGAGTCTCCGGAGAAGGGCGGCATATAAAAATAAATAAATAAAAATAATATAATATATATATATATATATATATATATATATATATATATATATATATATATTGCTCCTGGAAGCACGAAGCCGAGAACACCAGCCTGAAGATGACGAATGAGACTTCGTCGAAACGTCGCCAAGACACTTCCAATTTTACGTGGGAGAAGACCCGAATAACCAAAGACATATATATATATATATATATATATATATATATATATATATATATATATATATATATATATATACATGCATACATGTATATCTCAAATTTATATTTCACTGATAAATAAATAAAGGGAGACTAGTATAGATCTATTTCAAGCTTTTTAGCTTTCATTAGCTAGCCATACCCTTACTCGGATTCGAACTTGGGCTTCCTGCATGTTAGGCAGTTGAATTAACCTTCTAAGCCACAAGTTCTCCTCCCTTCATCAGCTTGATGAATATATATTACCCAACTAGGTAGTATCTTCAGTCCTACAAGGGAGGGGACAAGGGATGAAGGAGGAGGAGGGGGGGGAGGAGGAGGAAGAGGAAGAGGAAGAGGAAAAGGAAAAGGAGGAGGATGACTGTGGGGTCCTAGGTGCTCCCTGAGGTTGTTTATTTCCATGTAGATATTTCATTAACCATCTAGGTAACATCATCAGAAGAGAGTGAGGTGTATGGAAAGGAGAAGAAGAAGAAGAAGGGGGAGGAGGAGGAGGAGGAGGAGGAGGAGGAGGAGGAGGAGGAGGAGGAGGGCTGTGGGGTCCTAGATGCCCTCTGAGCTTGGTGGTTTCCTTGCAGATGTTTCATTAACCATCTCGGTAGCATCATCAGAAGAGAGTTAGGTGTATGGAAAGGAGGAGAAGAAGGGAGGAGAAGGAGGAGGATTGTAGAGTCCTTGGTGCTCTTTGAGCTTGGTGGTTTCCTTGCAGATATTTCATGACCCACCGAGATAAAATCTTCAATGCCAGACATACCAGGGGACTAACTTGCCTCCAGAGATTCTGGTTACTCCAATGTTGTAGGTTTTTAAGAAGAGATTGGACAATCACTTGCCTGAAATGGTATAGGGCAGTGATGGCTAACCTTTTTGCCATTGCGTGCCAAAAGTGAGGGGAGGGCAGAGGCCCACACCCATATTTCAATGTGCCCCACCCCCCATGCATGCACGCATAACACACACCCTCCCGTGCGACCCCTGCTTTTGGCATCAATGGCACGGTGGGCCCGATAGCCCTGTTTTTTGCCCTCCCCAGACTCCAGAGGCTTTCTTGGAGCCTGGGGAGGGCAAAAACAGCCTTCCCCATCCCTCTGGAGGCTGGAAACGGCCCATTTCCCGACTTCCGCTGTGCCCGGAAGGCCCGAAAATCAGCTGGCCAGTGCACGCATGCACGCTGGAGCTGAGCTAGGGCAACCCTCGCGTGCCCACAGATATGGCTCCGTGTGCCACCTGTGACACTTGTGCCATAGGTTCACCATCTCCGGTATAGGGTCTCCTGCTCGAGCAGGGGGTTGGACTAGAAGACCTCCAAGGTCTCTTCCAGCTCTGTTATTTGGTTATTCCTTATTAGTGTCACAGTGACTATATGCAATATTCTGCGCGTGACCTCACAGATGCAGTATAAAGCAATAACCTGCTTTGAAGAGGATCGATTCCAGAAGATGGAGAAGCTCAGAACCATTTGAAAGAAAAGAGTTTTGAACAAGTAAATAAAATTCACCCTTCAGGTTTGGGGCATTTGCTTGACGTTGCTATGCGATGGTCGGTTGTTCCCTCTGCTAAGATGCCTTTGCATCTTATTAACTGGGGAAGAGCATCAAGAGAGCTTTGAGGAAATTAAAAGCAAACGAAAACACAGAAGATGCGAAGTTGGTTTCTCAACACTTCATTAAAAAAAAATGCTCTGGTCTGAAGTGGCCAAATTCAATAAGAACAACAATTTCCATTTTCTTGCCTGGAAGATATTCCAAGATGCTTTGTACTTGAGGAAAAAAAAAAAAGAAAAACCCTCTGTGCTTCTGCATCAAGTTCACCTCCCTTCGGAACGACCGTAATTTGTTTTTAGAATTTATTATTTTCTTCTTCGCCAGATGAACTAATGTTCAGAACTCACTGGTGGTCAAAAGGGAAGCGGGGAAGAGGGATGGCTGGTTGCTTTCAGCCCAGATTAGGAAACAAACACTTTGCAAAGCTCAGTGGTCGCTCTGGCCTAAGGGGAACGCTTGCAGACAAGATCCGACAAAATGGCTACTGCAGGAGAATAATGAGAACATACCTGCCTTGGTTGAAGGTTCTCCAGAGGCATCTGGGCATGACTAGAACTGAGGTATTCCTTCCTTCCTTCCTTCCTTCCTTCCTTCCTTCCTTCCTTCCTTCCTTCCTTCCTTCCTTCCCTCCCTCCCTCCTTCCTTCCTTCCTTCCCTCCCTCCCTCCCTCCTTCCTTCCTTCCTTCCTTCTTCCCTCCCTCCCTCCCTCCCTCACTTCCCCTCCCCCTCCCCCTTCTCCTTCTCCTTCCCTTTTCCATTCCTTTCTGACTCTCTCCTTCCTTCCTCCCTCCCTCCCTTCTCCTTTTCTCCTTCCCTTCCTTTCATTCCCTTCTCCTTCCTTCCTTCCTTCCTCACTCACTCACTTCCTCTTTTCCTTTACATTCCTTTCTGACTCTTTTCTTCCTTTCTCCCTCCCTTCCTTCTCCTTCTCTCCTTCCCTTCCTCATATTCCCATCTCCCTCCCTCCCTCCTTCCTTCCTTCCTTTCTCACTCACTCACTCACTCACTCACTTCCCCTTCCCCTTTACCTTCCTTTCTGACTCTCCTTCCTTCCTCCCTCCCTCCCTCCCTCCTTCCCTCCCTCCCCCTCTCCCTTTCCCTTCCCCATCCCCATTCCCATTCCTTTTCCCTTTCCATTACTTTTTCCTTCCTTCCTTCCTTTTCCTTCTTCCCTCTATCACTTGCCCTTCCCGTTCCCCTTTCCATTCCTTTCTGACTTTTCCTTCCTTCCTTCCTTCCTTCCTTCCTTCCTTCCTTCCTTCCTTCCTTCCTTCCTTCCTCACTCACTTTCTCTTCCACTTTACATTCCTTTCTGACTCTCTCCTCCCCCTCTCCCTCCATTCCCCCCTCCCTCCCTCATCTACAAACATTCTAGCTTTGAAGCTAAGAGGGAAGGACTAGCCTAAGCTCCCTAGGTTAACTTCAGTGGGTGAGTTGGGGCTAGAAGTTCATTCCCACCCACCAATCTTAATCCAGCATCTTCATCTTGGTTTAAGAGAAGGAGCAGCCCTCATCCTCCATGCATTTTCACAGTTAAAAGAAGGTTAGAACCCAGGTCTCCTCCTCACTCCAAGTAAATAAGATGTCAGCCAGCATTTTTTTAAAAAATCTTGCATATAATTTCCTTCTCAGCTTTTCTTGCTTCTAATTTGATTGCGTGCAGATAAAAATAATAATAATAATATAAATTCCATCCTTCTTAGCTTTTTTTTTTTCTTGTTCCAATTCACAGATCTACCTTAACAATATTTGCTCTATGGAAGGAACCTGGGGAAATGAAATGATATTCCTGAAAAAAGCTCACAACCATTTGGGCGTTCTCATATTTCAGCTCCTTATCGGTTGTGACAATGTGCCACAATTAATGATAGCAGAGATAGCCGTGTTTGATACCATATGTATCATACTTAGTGGTGATAGATTAGCAATCAAGAAAATTAATTCTGCTCTGAAATTAAGGAAAAGAGGGGGAATCGAATGTACAGTAGACATATAGATAGGTTAAGGAAATGTATAAATGAGATTTTGGGATAGGAAATTATATCCCAGACAATGGAGGGAATGGGATAAAAAAAATGGAAAGGAAAGGGAAAAGAAAAGGAAGGGAAGGGAAGGGAAGAGAAGGGAAGGGAAGGGAAGGGAAGGGAAGAGAAGAGAAGAGAAGAGAAGAGAAGAGAAGAGAAGAGAAGAGAAGAGAAGAGAAGAGAAGAGAAGAGAAGAGAAGAGAAGGAAGGGAAGGGAAGGGAATGAATGGAGAGAGAAGGGAAGGAAAGGGAAAACAAGGAAGGAAAGGGAATTAATGGAGAGAGAAGAGAAGAGAAGAGAAGAGAAGAGAAGAGAAGAGAAGAGAAGAGAAGAGAAGAGAAGAGAAGAGAGAGAGAAGAGACTGATTGGAAGGAAGAAAGGAAGGAAGATTTCTTATGCTTTGAACTGAAGACAGAACTGAAGAAACTTCTGGATGATTGAGAATCTCTGTATATATTTGGGGTGGAGATCAAAAAACATTTTGGTTCCAGAAAGGAACAGACTGATGTAGAAGACTGAAGCTATTAATGGTGTTTAAAAAGAGATTGGACATACATCTGTTGGAGAGGCTGAGATTGTATGTATGTATGTACTGTATGTACTGTATGTACTGTATGTACTGTATGTACTGTATGTACTGTATGTACTGTATGTACTGTATGTACTGTATGTACTGTATGTATGTATGTTTATTAATTAATTAATTATGAGCTTGGTTGTTTCCTTGCAGAGGTTCCATTACCCAAACTAGATAACATCATCAGAACTAGCACTGATGACGTTATCTACTTTGGGTATTATAACCTCTGCAAGGTAACAACCAAGTTCAGCAAATATCAGAGTCCACATTTCACAGTTGAACTACAAATATTATCCTTTATCTCTCTGTCTTTCCCTGTCTCTCTTTGCCTCTCTCCCTCCCACCCCCTCTCTCCCATCCATCCATCCATCCATCCATCCATCCATCCATCCATCCATTAATCTATCTAATCCATCCATCCATCCATCCATCCATCCATCCATCCATCCACGTATCTAACTATTTATCTAACTATCTATCTTTCTAACTATCTAACTATCTAACTATCTAACTATCTAACTATCTTATATGGCATCCATCTTGCCTAGAGTTGCCCTTAGGTGGTTTACAATCAACGCAGAGGTGGGTTTCAGCAGGTTTTGACCAGTTCTGGAGAACCGGTAGTGGAAATTTTGAGTAGTTCAGAGAACCAGTAGTAAAAATTCTGACTGGCCCCACCCCCATCTATTCTCTGCCTCCCATGTCCCAGCTGATAGGGAGGAAATGGGGATTTTGCAGTAACCTTCCCCTGGAGTGGGAAGGGAATGGAGATTTTACAGTATCCTTCCCCTGCCACGCCCACCAAGCCACGCCCACCAAGCCATGCCCACCAAGCCATGTCATGCCCATCAAGCCACGCCCACCAAGCCATGCCACGCCCATCAAGCCACGCCCACAGAACCGGTAGGAAAAAAAATTAAAATTCATCACTAAATCAATGTAAACCATGAATAAACATTAAAATAAGAAATAGATGTTGTACAGTGATGATGTTGTACAGTTCCGCAACTGAGTAGAGGGTTGGACTAGATCACTTGATCGCGTTGCGTGACGTATCGCAACGTATCCCAATGTTTTTTGCCTTTGTGGAGCAGGGGTGGGCGTGGCCTGCGCAGGATGCATCCGGTCCATGGGCTGCCAGTTTGACACCCATGGACTAGATGATCTCCCAGGGCCCTTCCGACTCCTATCCTTCAAAAACCATCACTAAATCCCAGGGATTGACTTGAGAGCCATCTCTATAATCGTGAGCTTTCTCATCTGGATTTTTGATGTGGAGGGAAAACTCTCCATTCCCCAAAATTTCCTTCTGTCAAAGGATGCAAATGGAACTCTGTCGCAGATTCTTTTTTTTTTACACCCAAATGCCACAATCTGCTGGGATGGATTGAGGAGCAGGAAATGAAATCTTCTGCCATATGTGGTTCCTTGCTAGAAATAGCCAGCCCTGCTTTTTTGGAAAAGCATGAAGGTGGATGTGGGGAGGGGGGAAGAGAAATAATTCTAAGGGGCTGAAAGAAACTCATGATGGGCTTCAAACTATTCCAATTTCTGCTTCATCCTGTTATTCTAACAGCAGCTTGCATGAGGACGTCTCCCAGCCAAAGCCCACAAGTCAAGCTGTAATAATAATAATAAGGATAATGATAATTATTAGCATGAGGCCAGGGTGAAATATGGAGACTCTGCAGCAAACTGCAAAGTTGCTCCAGTTATTCTTAGAAGGGGAGCAATTGCAAAAGGAAAGTAGGACTGGAGTGGAGTGGAGTGGAGTGGAGTGGAGTGGAGTGGAGTGGAGTGGAGTGCAGTGCAGTGCAGTGCAGTGCAATAGAATAGAATAGAATAGAATAGAATAGAATAGAATAGAATAGAATAGAATAGAACATGGAGTGGAGTGGAGTGGAGTGGAGTGGAGTGGAATGGAATGGAATGGAATAGAATAGAATAGAATAGAATAGAATAGAATAGAATAGAATAGAATAGAATAGAATAGAATAGAAAATATGGAGTGGAGTGGAGTGGAGTGGAGTGGAGTGGAGTGGAATGGAATAGAATAGAATAGAATAGAATAGAATAGAATAGAATAGAATAGAATAGAATAGAATAGAATAGAACATGGAGTGGAGTGGAGTGGAGTGGAATAGAATAGAATAGAATAGAATAGAATAGAATAGAATAGAATAGAATAGAATAGAATAGAATGTGGAGTGGAGTGGAGTGGAGTGCAGTGCAATAGAATAGAATAGAATAGAATAGAATAGAATAGAATAGAATAGAATAGAATAGAATAGAATAGAATAGAATAGAATAGAATATATGAAGTAGAATGGAATGGAACGGGACAGAACATAACATAAAATGTGGAGTGGAATGAAATGGAATGGAATGAAATAGAATAGCAATGAGAGTATCAAGGACCCCATAGATGCTATTTTTAATGTAACTAAGTTTATAGAGTCAGCCTCTTGCCCCGAATAATCTGGGTCCTCATTTTACCGACCTCAGAAGGATGGAAGGCTGAGTCAACCTTGGGCTGTTGAGAATCCTGGAATGAACAGTGAATTAACAAGTGTGCCACCATGGCTCTTGTAGATGAGACAGACAGACAGACAGACAGACAGACAGACAGATGGATAAATAGATAGATGCTAGATGATTGATGTGTGAATGGATGGATGGATGGATGAGTGAATGGGTGGATGGATGATAGATAGATAGATAGATAGATAGATAGATAGATAGATAGATAGATAGAGTGATGTAGCTGCTCACCTCATATAAGTGACACTGGGAGGCTCACAATGAAATAGGTTAAAAAAACAACACAGAATATAAATTAAAACTCATGACAACTGAGCTTCATAAAATAACCATCAACAAAACCAGGAGATGGGCTTTATGACACTTTGAGGACCCTGTTAGACCTCCCCCCCCCAACTAAGAAAGACACATGGTGATTCTTCTAAGCAGATTCCTTCTTTCCTTCCTTCCTTCCTTCCTTCCTTCCTTCCTTCCTTCCTTCCTTCCTTCCCCTTCCATTTATCCTTCTCCTCCTCCCTCCCTCCCTTTCTTCCCTTTATTCTTCTCTTCCTTTCTTCCTTCCATTTATCCTTCTCTTCATTCCTTCCTTTCCCCTTCCATTTATTCTTCCCTCCCTCCCTCCCTCCCTCCCTCCCTCCTTCCCTCCCTCCTTCCTTCCTTCCTTCCTTCCTTCATGTGGTGGCACAGTGGTTGGAATGCTGTATTGCAGGCAAACTCTGCCCACAGCCAGGAGTTCAATCCTGACCAGTTCAACCTTAACTCAGCCTTCCATCCTTCCGAGGCGGATAAAATGAGGACCCAGATTGTTGGGGGCAAAATGCTGACCCCTGTAAACCACTTAGAGAGGGCTATTAAGGATTATGAAAGTGGTATATAAGTATAAGTGCTTTTGCTTTGCAAAATAGTGTGAAAGCGGGGGCCCAATTTTATCTCCACCGGGATTATAGTCCCAAAATTTTGCATTGCAAAGAATGAAAATAAAAATAAAACAAGAACCAGTATGGATGGTTTCCCACTACAGAGGCTGGTTTGCCTTCGCCCAGTGATTACAAATCCGTGCTCAGAGAAAGCTTTGCCTTACTAGACACTTATTGTACAATAAATCAGATGGTGAGGATAGCTTCTATCTGTCGCCCCAGTATGCTTTCATTCGGCTAATTTGCACTTCAAAGCAAAGTTGATAGTTCTCGCTATCTACATTCAATTGGAGGATATTTCCATTTTCATAGCATCTCATTACAAGAGGAAAGAACTCTTCTCATTTGTAAATGCCCTCATTGGAAGAACCAGAGTGGAATCATTAAAAAAAAAATGACTGGCATTATAAAAATACAAGATTCACAAGCTAGAAGAAGCTAAGCATTGAGTAGTAACTGATTGATGGGGTTTGAGAGGCTGCCAGAAAGATGAGGAGGTCAACTTGTTCTCCAAAGCACCTGAAGGTAGGACAAGAAGCAATGGATGGAAACTAACCAAGGAGAGAAGCAACCTAGAACTAAGGAGAAATTTCCTAATGGTGAGGTCAATTGTTCAGTGGAACAGCTTGCCTTTAGAAGTTTCAGGTGCTCCATCAGTGGAGGCTTTTAAGAGGAGACTGGATAACCTCTTGTCTGAAATGCTCAAACAGGAGGCTAGACTAGAAGACCTCTGAGGTTCCTTTCAACTCTATTATCTCAGGGGCTGCCACAAAGAAGAGGGAGCCAAGCTATTCTCCAAAGCACCTGAAGGCAGGACAAGAAGCAATGGGTGGAAACCAATCAAGGAGAGAAGCAACCTAGAACTAAGGAGAAATTTCCTGACAGTGAGAACAATTAATCCGTGGAACAACTTGCCAACAGAAGTTGCGAATGCTCCAACACTGGAAGTTTTTAAGAAGATGTTGGATAACCATTTGTCTGAAGTGGTGTAGGGTATCTTGCCTAAGCAGGGGGTTAGACTAGAAGACCTCCAAGGTCCCTTCCAGCTCAGTTATTCTGTTCTGTTCTGTTCTGTTCTGTTCTGTTCCGTTCCGTTCCGTTCCGTTCCGTTCTGTTAAAAACAGAAGTGTTAGAGTCTTGGAGTCTTAGAAACTCCACTGAACTTACTCCAACGATCACTGGAGAAATGGAGGAAAAGAATATATCTGATCTTTTGCACATGTTAAGACAGTTGAGATTCTTAGGCTAAAGGCTATTTTAGGGAAAGAGTGGCATTCTTTATTTGGGGTGAGGAGAGGAATACAGTCTCAGGTGCATCTAATATCTTTTGGCAATCCTATCTCCCAGCCTTTCTTTTGCAAAGAAGTAAACAATATCCCATTAGACCTCTATGATGGCATTTATTAGTATCCAAGCACCTGTGTCCCATTATGCTTAGACCGTCTAGCCGCATTTTATTTTTGGAGTACCCAAGGACAGATATGAGACACACCTGTTTCCACAATTCAGTAGAGATGGGAATCTGTTCATATTGTGCCAATTTCAGCCCAATAGAGGAGGAGGAGGAGGAGGAGGAGGAGGAGGAGGAGGAGGAAAGTAAGTAAGGAAATAAATAAATAAATAAATAAATAAATAAATAAATAAATAAATAAATAGGGAGGGAGGGAGGGGAGGGAGGGAGGGAGGAAGGAAAGAAGGAAGGAAGGAAGGAAGGAAGGAAGGAAGGAAGGAAGGAAGGAAGGAAGGAAGGAAGGAAGGAAAAAAGGGAGACAGAAAGAGGGGGAAAGGAAAGAAGGGAGAGAGGGAGGAGAGAAGGAGAGAAGGAAGGAAGAAGAAAAAGGGGGAGTGAGAAAGAGAAAAGGAAGGAGGGAAGGAAGGAAAATAGGAAGAAAGGAAAAAGAAAAAGGGAGAGTGAAAGAGAGGGAGGAAGGGAAGCAGGGAAGGAGGGACAGAAGTTAGGAAGTTAGGAAGGAAGGAAGGAAGGAAGGAAGGAAGGAAGGAAGGAAGGAAGGAAGGAAGGACCATAACCTGTCAGCTCAATATATTTTTCTGTGGTATTTATTTGCATTTATATACTTTTAATTAAATCCCCTTCTCATTTTCAGATTAAATCTTGTATGTTTTTCTGCCTGGGTGGGTTCTTGCTCTGGGCATCTCCATTTCATTGGCTTAGTAGCTTGCAATTTCATGACCTGCTTGTTTCTTGGACAGTACAGCACGAAAGTTTTAAAATAACCCACCGAGTGCAGATGGTCTGAACTGAAAAAGTTCACTCAAAATATTTTGAGAACACAGACGCAGTGCGAGTACATGGAGCTTGTTAATGAAGATCACATATGACATGTAACATATGTGTGATTTTTTTTGTAAGCATGGAAAAATTGGAAATGAGCCCTAGCATTTCTGGATCAAAATTTGGAGATGATATAATTTCAACATTTGACTTGAACTTTATTTTCCCCATATTTTTAGCACTCATTATTCCTCTTCATTAGTGGCTTAACTTCCTTCCTTCCTCCCTTCCTTCCTCCCTCCCTTCCTTCCTTCCTTCCTTCCTTCCTCACCTACTTCCTTTCCTTTACTTTCTTTCCTCCCTTCATCTTTCCCTCTCTCCCTCTTTTCCTCTCTCTTTCTTTCCTTCCTTTTTTCCTTCCTTCCTTCCTCACCTACTTCCTTCCTTTTCCTTTCCTTTCCTCCCTTTGTCTTTCCCTCTCCCTCTTTTCCTCTCTCCTTCCTTCCTTCCTTCCTTCCTTCCTTCCTTCCTTCCTTCCTTCCTTCCTTCCTCCCTCCCTCTCTCTCTCCCTCCCTCCCTTCTTTTTATCACAACAATTCCACCATTTGGTCCAAATACTCTACCACCAGTCTCTTCAGAGATCGAAAAACCCATCATGAAAGAGAAGAGAGAGAGAAAAAAAGAACAATATTAGATTTATTTTGCAATTTGATCTTGCTTCCATTTTTTTTTTTCATTCTTTCCATATTAAACAGGGAGGGAGAAAACACTTCTAGACCTATTTTATTTTCATCCTTATTCAACCCTCCACCCCACCCCCCAAATTCCATTAGTGAACTGGAAGGCCATAAAAAAATATAATACTGTAAACAATTAAGTATAAAAAGACCATTTCTCCATGGAGTTATGATGGCAATGATCGTAGGAATTCTG
Source organism: Pituophis catenifer annectens (assembly GCF_029215685.1). NCBI lineage: Eukaryota > Metazoa > Chordata > Lepidosauria > Squamata > Colubridae > Pituophis > Pituophis catenifer. The sequence continues at coordinate 2,468 of NW_027256935.1, read as the reverse complement.
CTCCCCACACTCCCTAAAAAATGCCTCCTGAATTTGCAAAAATAGGGATTTGTGATTAGGAAGCACTCTTAAATGGAAAGGAAAGGTCAACCAACTAAATTCCCATGTTTATGTGTGCAAGTACAGTATCCATTACTATCTATACTTTATTGCAACATGAGCAATAGAAGAGAATATTGGTAGCTCAGGGTTCACCTGTGGGATCTTTTTTGCGCTCTGAACCTGGTTATTTTCCTGCAGACATTTCATTACCAAACTAGGCAACATCATCAGTGTTAGAAGGGAGTTTACATACAAGTGGCTTGGCCTGTCAGTGTTGGTGGGTGTGTTCTTGATAATTTCCTGATTTGGCTGTTATTTTCTTTACTGAGTTGATGGAAACAACATGAGCCATAGCAGATGCTCCAGATTGGCATTTCTGCATTTCCTAAGCCTGTGCAAATGAAACTTCTGGAAAAACGCATTGATCTACATTTTTGTGTGTCCTTTTCTCAACCCCTGAGCTTCAACCTGGACCATTTGTAAGCTGCGAAGGCTTGTAGTTGCTAGGAGAGGATGTCAAAGGCCAGATTTTGCTCCTTGCTGTAGTAGGGAAGCCAAAATATCCTACTGCTTGTATGCTACTCCCTTCGGGACTATAGAAACTGCAGCTTATAACGGAGGATCTCAATCAGTTTGACCCCGTAAGAGAACCTCTCAGTAGGAGAATTATTAGCTACGTTAGCCACACTCCTTGGACTAACCTTATTTCTCATGAAACATCCAGGGTGATGAATTATTTTTAATATCAAGGGACGGTACAATGCCCGCCATTGTACTTACATGCCGTATGTCCCAAATCAGAGATTGCTGACCGTGAGTTGCTGATCAACCAGGATTTGGCCATCCCGAGGGGCATTTGGAAGGAAATCCAACAGAGAGATCAGCTTATTTGAGGAGAGTTGAAAGAATAAACAGAGTTGAGTTTGAGAGTGTGGCTGCATACAATCCTTTCCTTCAGTGGATCTTGACCGGCGTATATAATTCAGTTGCTGCCTCTGGTTTTTTTTAGATCGTGAGAGATACAATATCCACATTTGATCACTGTGTGTGTAGATTTTTACACTTTCTTTTTTTAAAAAACACTTTATTAAACTTTTATTACATTAAAAACATAAAAAAATTATTTCACTCAACAACAGCTAATTGTGGTGTTTTTCTTGTGACAATAATTCGTGCACTATTTACAAAGATTAAATTGTGCGTATTTACATTCTTATTTTATCTATTACTTATACTTAATAACTATCTATCTTCAATCTATCTCTTTTCTATCCAGTTATACCACTGTTCCCACACATTGTAAAATATCGATGTCTCTTTATCTTTTAAACTCAGCGTTAATTTGTCCATTTCTGCGTAATTCATGACCTTTTGTATGATCAGTTTCTCTGTGGGTGTACATGGCTGTTTCCAACATTGAGCATAGGCAATCCTAGCAGAGGTGAATATGTGTAGTACTAGATATTTTGTGCCCTTCACATATATATATATATTTTTGAAGATCCCTAATAGAAAGAGTTCCGGTTCTAAGTCTAATTGTTCATTAGTAATTTCCTGTAGCCAATCTTTAATTTTTAGCCAATATTTTCGAGCCTCAGGACAGGACCACCACATATGGTAGTATGTTCCCTCTTTCTTTTTACATTTCCAACATATGGGGCTCATTTTAGGGTACATTTTCGCTAATCTCGAAGGGGGTAAGTGCCACCTGTAGAACATTTTATATGCGTTTTCTTTATATGCTGCTGATTTTGTTAGTTTATGGTTTCTGTTCCATATGTTCTCCCAATCTGATAGTTTTATGTTGTGTCCAATATTTTGACCCCATGCAATCATGCATCCTTTCACTACTTCTTCCTCCAGTTCTACTTCCAGAAGGTATTGACTTTTACACTTTCTATTGAGATAGAACCGTGATGGCGAACCTATGGCCAGTGTGCCACAGATGACACACGTAGCCATATCAGTGGGCAAGCGAGCTCAGCTTCGGCACGCATGTGCGCACCGGCCAATGATTTTCGGGCCTTCTGGACCGACTAGAAGTAGGGAAACAGGCTGTTTCCTGCCTCCGGAGGGCCTCAGGGTGGTGGTGGGGAAGGCCCGTTTTTCTCTCTCACCTGACTCCAGGGCCATTCTAGGAGTCTGGGGAGGGTGAAAAGGGCCTTCCCCACCCCCACCCCGGAGGCCCTCCGGAGGCCGAAAACAGCCCAGTTGATAACTTCTGGTGGGACCGGAAGGCCTGTTTTTTGCTGTCCCCAGCCTCCAGGGCCTCTCTAGGAGTCTGGGGAAGGCAAAAACAGCCTCCCCCCCGTTTTTGGAGGCCAAAAATGGCCTGCTTGATAACGTCCGGTCCCACCCACCCCGCCCACCCCTCCTGGCACACGATGGCCCAAAGGTTAACCATCACTGCACTACACCTTCTTCTT
>NW_027256934.1:0-218777 GCF_029215685.1 Pituophis catenifer annectens | reverse complement strand
GGCTATGGTATCCAACACAACTGGACAATGTTGGGCAGGCTGCCTCAAGCCCACGTTTACAAATCATAATGCCAGGATTGCAAGTAATACCCCCATAGCAAACAGAACTCGGAGGCAAGCAGGTTCTTCAAAGAACAGGTTTATTGGATATATCACATTGGCACAGACTGGTGAAAACCGACTCTAAAGGTTCCCACGGTTTTTACCTAATAAAAAGTAAAAGTTTTTTCCCCCTTTCCCAAACAATCAGTCACATGGTCCAATCAAGCTGCTGTCTGGTTGCTTGGAAACTTCACTCTTCCTCTTTTCAGCCACCTGTGGGAATTTATTTATTTATTTATTTTTATTTTTAAAAAATTTATACCGCCCCCTCTCCCGAAGGACTCGGGGCGGTGAACAGCCAAAATTAAAAACACACAATACAAATATTAAAATACTTTAAAACGAAATTAAATTTATCTTTGGCTTCCCCAATTTAAAACCCCTTGCCCATAAAATTCCCCAATTAAAAGATTTTTAACTCAGCCCGGCTTGCTGAAATAAAAAAGTCTTCAGGGCCCAGCGGAAGGTCCGGAGGTCCGGGATCAGTTGTATCCCTGGGGATAGCTCATTCCAGAGGGCGGGTGCCCCCACAGAGAAGGCTCTTCCCCGGGGGGTCGCCAGTAAACATTGCCTGACAGACGGCAACCTGAGGAGGCCCTCTCTGTGGGAGCGTATTGGCCGGTGGGAGGTTATCGGAGGCAGAAGGTGGTCTCGTAAATAACCGGGCCCTAAGCCATGACCTTGGTTCTCAGGGGAAACTATTTTGTTTTGGCTACAAAACCCCAGCTATCTCTATTCCCCCCTCCCTATCCCTCAGCACCATTGTAGCAACACTGAAGCCTCCAAGATGGCCTCAGTCAGGCCAGCTTCAGAGTTGACACATGTAGTATATCGTTCACATAAGATAGAACACGGAACAAGGTTTCCTAGGGCTGGAAGGGATCTCAGAAATCTTCTACTCAACCCCCCTGATCAAGGCAGGATAATTTTATACCATCCCAGTGAAATGGATGCCCATTTGTCTATTTTTGAAAATCTTCAGTGATGGCACATGATTTGTAAATGTGGGCTTGATGCAGCCTGCCCAACATAGTCCAGTTGTGTCGGATACCATAGCCCATCATTCCCACTCAGTCTGGTTCAGGTCTGGTGCAAAACCTTCCAGTTGGCCAAGGGTCAACGGATAAGGGCAAAGACCTGAGAGAGGGCGGGTTGGGGAGGCATTTTAACTACCATCCATTCTATACCATTTCAGAAAGATGTCTGAAAATAAATAAATAATAATCAATCAATAAATTAAAAAAAAACAATAATAAAGTGACTCCCCCATCCTCACTTACAGCTCCCCACTCTAAATTGGACTTCTAACAAGTTTGGAAGATTCGTTTCCCTTAATCGAAATGTTAAATTACCAGTAAAATCAAAGACGGGGGGTTTACATGAAGTAGCGCTCCCCACCCCCTTTATTTTGCATTTGATTAATGGCTCATGAAATAAAGTTTGGGGAAGCGGGTTAAAAAAGAGAGATGTGAACATGTAAAATGGTTTTTGTCTAAATTACGCCCATTCTTGCAGTGGCTTCTGGCGGGAAGCTACCAGCTGTTATTGTTGTGTTTAATCTACAACACTGTGGGCTTAGTAACATATTGGAGACGCTCCAACATACTCAGTGAAGTAACCCCATCCTGTGAAGTTCCTTACACAGGGCAGTGAATTATAAGCCATCCAAATGAACAGGGATTCAGAATAAGAGAATTGGAAGGGACCTTGGAGGTCTTCTAGTCCAACCCTAGGCTCAAGCAGAAGATCCTGTACCATTTCAGACGAATGGTTGTCCAGTCTCTTCTTAAAAATCTTCAGTGACGGAGCACATCCACTATTTCTGGAGGCAATCTGTTCCACTGGTTTATTGTTCTCACTATCAGGAAATTGCTCCTTCGTTCTAGATTGGTTCTCTTCTTGATTAGTTTCCATCCACTGTTTCTTCAATCAATCAGAACAGAGATGGATGGGACCTTGGAAGTCTCCAACCCTGTGCTCAAGCAGGAATGGAATGGAATGGAATGGAATGGAATGGAATGGAATGGAATAGAATAGAATAGAATAGAATAGAATAGAATAGAATAGAATAGAATAGAATAGAATAGAATAGAATATAAGAAGTAGAGTAGAGTAGAGTAGAGTAGAGTAGAGTAGAGTAGAGTAGAGTAGAATAGAAGTAGCGTAGAATAGAATAGAATAGAATAGAATAGAATAGAATAGAATAGAATAGAATAGAATAGAATAGAATAGAATAGAATAGAATAGAATAGGAGTAGAGTAGAGTAGAGTAGAGTAGAGTAGAGTAGAGTAGAATAGAATAGAATAGAATAGAATAGAATAGAATAGAATAGAAGTAGAGTAGAGTAGAGTAGAGTAGAGTAGAGTAGAGTAGAGTAGAGTAGAGTAGAGTAGAGTAGAATAGAAGTAGAGTAGAGTAGAGTAGAATAGAAGTAGAATAGAATAGAATAGAATAGAATAGAATAGAGTAGAGTAGAGTAGAGTAGAGTAGAGTAGAGTAGAGTAGAGTAGAGTAGAGTAGAGTAGAGTAGAGTAGAACAGAACAGAACAGAACAGAACAGAACAGAACAGAGTAGAATAGAATGCTTTATTGGCCAAGTGTGATTGGACACACAAGGAATTTGTCTTTGGTGCATAAAATCTCAGTGTACATACAAACAAGTGATAAATCATGATCATAATCGTAAAACACAATCATTATAAATCATAAATACAACACCCGGTGATAGTCGTATGATACTAAATAAGCAATCAACATAAATCATAATAGGATACTAATAAAAGCAATCAACATAAATCATAAGAAACAAACAACAAAGTTATAGTCATAAGAAGCTAAGGAAATAGGCAGCAGGAAAGATGAGAAGGATAATAGTAATACAGCCCTACTAGGTGGTTTGACATCCCAGAGAATAAGACAATGTTGTGGGAATTAGTTGTTTAGCAAAGTGATGGGGGCAAAACTGTCCTTAGGTCTAGTTGCTCTGGTGTGCAATGCCCTATAGCAGCGATGGCTAACCTTTTTGCTGTCGCGTGCCAAAAATGGGGGAAGCGCGGGGGGTTTGCGCGCGTGTGTGCCCACACCCATAATTCAATGCACCCCATCCCCCGCACATGCATGCTCTGACCACCCCCACCCCCACTCCCCCAGCTTTTGGCAAGTGATGGAACAGTGGGCCTGTTTTTCACCCTCCCCAGGCTCGAGAGGCTTTCCAGGAGCCTGGGGAGGGTGAAAACTGCCTGCCCCCCCCACCCCCGGAGGCCCTCCGGAGGCTGGAAACAGCCCTTTTCCTGACTTCCGGTGGGCCCAGAAGGCTGAAAATCAGGTAGTCAGTGCGCGCATACGTGCTGGACCTCAGCTAGGGCAATGCTTGTGTGCCCACAGGTGGCACGCATGCCATAGGCTCGCCATCACGGCCCTATAGTGTCGTCTTGAGGGAAGAAGCTGAAACAGTTTGTGTCCAGGGTGTGAGGGGTCTGTAGATTATTTTCACAGCCCTCTTTCTGGTTCATGCAGTATACAGGTCCTCAACGGAAGGCAGGTTGGTAGCCATTGTGGGTTTTTTTTTTTCTCCAGCTCCATCTGTTGAAGTGTCGATCTTGTTGGGTTCCTTTGCCAAACCACACAATTACAGACGTGCAAATGACAGACTCAATAAATTCCTTTGTAGAACTGTGTCAGCAGCTCCTTGGGCAGTCTGAGCTTTCTTTTTGATCCTTTTTTTTTTTTTTTGCATCCGAAGAGGTTGAGGAAGGAAAGAGCTTCTGCGCACAGGCTCATCAGGAATTGAATTCAATTCAATGGCACTAAAAGAGGACTTAGAAAAGCTTGGAGGGAGAGGATAGGGAGAGAGGATGGCTAACCTTTTTGTCGTTGCATGCCGAAAGTGCGTGTGGACATTATGCACCCATATAACAATGTGTGTGTGACCCCCCCGTGCCCTGCCCCCCCATACATGCACGTGTGACTCCCCAGTGCTCTTCCCGCCCCCTGTGCATGCATGCATGACCCCCTCCCCAGCCTCCCTGCATATGCACGCATGACCCCCACTCCATTTTGGGCCTAGCAAGCCTCCCTGCAGCCTCCTGGGGCCTAAATCAGGCCACGGGGGTGGGGGTGCAGCAACCCCCTCATGGCCTGGTTTTGGTCCCAGGAGGCTGCAGGGAGGCCTGCTAGGCCCAAAACGGGCCACGGCGGGGGGTGCTCTCCCCCACACTGCCCACGCCCTCCGCGCATGAGCGGCAAAGACCTGAAAATCAGCTGGCCAGCATGTGCACACATGCAGGGTGAAGCTGAGCTGGACGATGGCTCGCGTGCCCACAGAGAGGGCTCCGTGTGCCACCTGTGACACACGTACTATAGGTTTGCCATCACGGGAATAGGGGGTTAGGATCCTGAACTCCTTCCAAATTGCTCATTTAATTTGACCCCATATTTTACACCATAGTTGTTTATTAATTGACACAATCGATATCTTTTGCCCCAGCATTTTTTTTAATTTTTTTTTTTTGCTTAGAATAAGGTTGTCCTCCACATGTTCTTGAGGTATTATCCTCTTTATTGCTGCGGTATATTTCGATAATGGTGAAGGATGCCCTCTTCTGGAGCAATAGAGTATTTCAATCTTCTGTTTCCTCCGTGATAATTTGGCAATTATGAAAATCCATCCCGCTGCAGGGAAAGAAGGATCTTTCAGAAGCCAGCTGATAATAACAGACTCTTGCAAAATTGAACTTTCTGAATAGGATTGATTATTACATTAATGGAGTAAGTGACTTTATGTGCTAGAAGAATCATAACCTGCCACAATGTTTCGTCTGAAGGGAAGTGTAATCTCTCTAGGGTTATCGGCCAAATTTTATTACAGTTAAATTTGAGATGAAATACTCTTGAATAAGGCGGCTGATTGAATCTGCCTGCCCCAACAGACGCTTGATATCTTGTTCCATCAAGGATTCAGTTAAATGATGACTCGGGTGAGTGGGGACAGCATGACAAAGCAGCTATGGGCAGTCCTCGACTTGTGACCATGATTGAGTCCAAAATTTATGTTGCTAAGTGAGGCAGTTGTTAGATGAGTTTTACCCCATTTTACGACCTTTCTTGCCACAGTTGCTAAGTGAATCACTGCAGTTGATAAGTTAGTAACCTAGTTGTTAAGTGAATCTGGTTTCCCCATTGACTTTGCTTGTTAGAAGGTCGCAAAATGGGATGACATGACCCCGGGACATGGCAATGGTCATAAATGTGAGTCAGTGGTCAAGCATCTGAATGTAAATCATGTGACCATGAGGATGCTGCATCGGTTGTAAGTCTGAAAAATTCTGAAAAATGACCTTGGGACACAAATATTGGGAATAGAATAGAATAGAATAGAATAGAATAGAATAGAATAGAATAGAATAGAATAGAATAGAATAGAATAGAACAGAACAGAACAGAATTCTTTATTGGCCAAGCGTGATTGGACACACAAGGAATTTGTCTTGGTGCATATGCAGATATGTACCCAATTTTGATCACATGATCATGGAGAGGCGGCAAAGGTTGTAACTTGAAAAACTGTCATAAGTCACTTTTTCAGCACCGTTGTAACTTTGAACTGTCACTAAATGAACCGTTACATTACTGTGTGGTAAGGAGTATCTGTAACACAGATCACTAATATAGCTAATTCAGGACCATGGACAGTTCTACAATTGCCAGATGGGAAAATCTTGTCTTCAGAATCAGCACCATGGCTAGCAACCTTGCAGCTAAAGTATTAGATTTGCCAGACTTCCCTTGACTGTTGCATTTGAAGTACTTCCTTTTTAAAGTGTTGCTGTTACCGTTATTGTTACAGCCTGTTCTGCCCCAGCTCCCGATTCCCGAGGATATTAACACACACCAACAGTCCTTATCAAATTTATTAAGTAGCAAGAATAAACCAAAGTCTGGCAAAGGTTGGCAACCAGCCCAGAAAACAAGATACGATAAGACTTTTCCAAAAATGCTCTGATGATAATTACAAGTTGTTTCCAGCAAGAAACTTACTAACTGTGTGCAATTTAAATAGGCTAAGGGAGCGGCCAATTATCCTCAAGCCTTGCTCTCGAGGAGACCTCCTCCTCCTGAGTAGCCAATCCTGCCTTTTGGCAGCCCTGCATGCTCGAGCATTGAGGAGAGGCTCCTCCACTTCGCTATCTCCACTTGAAGGAGCCTCTGGAGGTTCTGAAGGCCCTGGCTGAGTCTCTGCCTCTGGCACCACATCCTCTTCAGCCTCCTCGCTGTCCGACGCGAGCGCCGGCTGCGCAAGCTGCTGGCGCGACACCACACCAGCCTCCTCATCGTCGGGATCAGCCACGATCCGCGCAGGCCACTGGCAGGCCACAACACAGCCATTTGATGATTTTATTGGCATTGGACAGCAGGATAAAAAAAACCCTGAGTAGTAATCATCTCATTGGTGAATGTAAGATGTTGCTCAAGCCACCTACTTCAACTACCAGATTGAATGAAAGCATTGTGAAGATTTCCATAATGCTCTAAATGAACAAAATGGGTTAAATTCACACTGACCAAGATGAACGCAAAGCATGAATGCAGCTGCTGAAACGGGCTTGGATAATAAGCATATGGTGTGAAACTCAGCCTACCATTGCCTGCTTATACAAAACTCCGTGATCCACTCCCCACTCAAAGAGTTGTGTTACGATATTTAAATTTACTAGCCGAAGCAGTGGAGTTGTGCAATGAGTCAGAAACACACAGTTACCAGCTGACTGGTTGAAGAGAGCTGGCTCCTGCATGAGGCAAACTAAGCTGTGATTGATTAATGGAAATAAGGACTAGGGGAAACATGATAGCAGTGTTCCAGTATCTCAGAGGCTGCCACAAAGAAGAGGGAGCCAAGCTATTCTCCAAAGCACCTGAGGGCAGGACAAGAAGCAATGGGTGGAAACTAATCGAGGAGAGAAGCAACTTAGAACTAAGAAGAAAATTCCTGACAGTGAGAACAATTAATCAGTGGAACAACTTGCCTCCAGAAGTTCTGAATGCTCCAACACTGGAATTTTTTAAGTAGATGTTGGATAGCCATTTGTCTGAAGTGGTGTTAGGTTTCCTGCCTAAGCAGGGGGTTGGACTAGAAGACCTCCAAGGTCCCTTCCAACCCTGTTATTCTATTCTATTCTATATATGATGGCTGTGGGTGAAAAGGAGGAATTTCCTTGTTTCCCGCCTTTTTACTGTGCTCTGTAATTTACCTCATGTCATGATGATGTTCCTGTGATGGTTTACCTCCCTCACATTTGCCTGACTATCTTGTTTAATGTAAATATAGCTGTAAATATATTTATTTATATAAAATTACAAGTTCGTGTCAACGTCTATGACTTCATTGGGACCCCTGCTGCACAATTCCCTAGCATGGGATTTCTTGAACAACAATAAGTGTATTTGAAAGATTTGAAAGAAAGCAGGTGCCAGTCTTCCTCAACATCTTTTTTTGTAGAATAGAATAGAATAACAGGGTTGGAAGGGACCTTGGAGGTCTTCTAGTCCAACCCCCTGCTTAGGCAGGAAACCCTACACCACTTCAGACAAATGGTTATCCAACATCTTCTTAAAAACTTCCAGTGTTGGAGCATCCACAACTTCTGGTGGCAAGTTGTTCCACTGATTAATTGTTCTGTCAGGAAATTTCTCCTTAGTTCTAAGTTGCTTCTCTTCTTGATTAGTTTCCACCCATTGCTTCTTGTCCTGCCCTCAGGTACTTTGGAGAATAGCTTGACTCCTTCTTCTTTGTGGCAGCCCCAGAGATACTGGAACACTGCTAGCATGTCTCCCATAGTCCTTCTTTTCATTAAACTAGACATATCCAGTTCCTGCAACTGTTCTTCATATGTTTTAGCATCCAGTCCCCTAATCATCTTTGTTGCTCTTCTCTGCACTCTTTCTAGAGCAGGGGTCAGCAACCTGCGGCTCTGGAGCTGTATGTGGCTCTTTCACCCCTCTGCTGTGGTTTCCTGTCACTCAAAATATGCATCACAACTGCCAATGTGTGAAACCCACCGACACATGATTTATTGAGCTTTTTAACCCTGGTAGGCCAACCATGGATAAATCCAAGAAAAGAAAAATTTACGAAGAAAACAGAACATTTAATTCAACTACATATGCTAGTTTTGTGGCCGCTCAAGAAATAATCAGGCACGGGAAGGGTTTTGTGGCTCCCGGTGTTTTCTTTTCTGTGGGAAATGGGTCCAAATGGCTCTTTGAGTGTTTAGGTTGCAGACCTGTTCTAGAGTCTCAACATCTTTTTTACATCATTTACTTTTTTACATTTTTATTATTCCTGAAGATATTGTTCTCCAAAAATTCTCTGACCTGACGGATGACATTTACTGCTGAAAATTTAGGAACTACATTTTCCACCACTTAAAGTTGAGCCTTATCTAAAGATCAATATTTGCCGTGCAAGCTGTTTTTCAAAGGCACGAGAGCAAAGGCCAGTAAAAATATTTATAATCCTGTAAGACCACAAGATTCCATTTAATGCAGTGCTTCTAAATAAGGTTAGCAACATTGGAAGTGACCTCTGCAACCATGCTTCGAACAGATGTTTCTTCTGCACCAGATTGATCTCGCCTTGTTTCCAGTCGGTAACCAATTCTGGATTTTGTATGTGAAACTGGAAAAAAAGGGAAAAAAAATGAAACTTTAGCTTTAGGTTTTGACAGAAGGATTTTGATGTTATGGAAAATGATTTTTTTTTTTAGGTTTTAACAGCATGATTTTGACTTTATAGAAATGGTTTGAAACATTGAGAAATGTAAAGCAAAAGAACGAGATTCCACCTTTCTCAGCTTCAGATACTTTTCTAGAGAGTGAGATCTTTGCATCATGAATTTGAAGTGGGACTATTTAAGCCTGATCGTTGGTGCCTCAAATGAGAATTCTGGGTTAAAGATGATGCAATCATTTGCTTGTTTTCTTAACTCTCCGTGGTTTTCTCAGCAATCTTCTCCAACACCTAAGACTTCAATGCTCAATAAATAAATAAATGATTGTTTTTTTAATTATTATTATTAATTATTATACATTTTCCTTTATTAGACATCACATTTCCATTTCTGCAACGACAGTGTACTGTTTGTATCAAGTCTCTTTTAAGTATACATAGTATTATGCACCCTGATGATAACCATTGTTCTCATAATTATACAATGTAGCCCCTTTTAAATATACATAAACTTGTACGTCCTAGTTATAGCCATTATTCTCATAGTTATACCATAACGCTCTATACACTTGTCACTCTGTACACTTTAATCTATAGTCGAGTACAGTCCATTGGTAATATTACTTATAGTATATATGCTTATATGTTTCTATATATGTGTATTTATTTCTATTTTGTTAATCTAAATAAATGAATGTTATTTCATACAGAAATAACTGTACGCCTACTTTGGATTGGATTGGATTGATTGATTGATTATCTATGTATATATGTATGTACTGTATGTATACCTATCTATGTATCTATCTATCATCTATCTATCTATCTTCATCATCATATCCATCCCTCCATCTGTCATCATCATCATCCTATCTATCTATCTATCTATCTATCTATCTATCTATCTATCTATCTATCTATCTATCATCATCATCATATCTATCTATCAATATCATCATCAACATCATCATCATATCTATCTATCTATCTATCTATCTATCTATCTATCTATCATCTATCTATCTATCTATCTATCTATCTATCTATCTATCTATCTATCTATCTATAGGGGGCGGGGTTCACGCCAGCCCTGCTTGCTGGAAAAGAAGAGTTTTCAGGGCACGGCGAAAGACCCGGAGATCCGATATCCTTCTTATCTCCGGGGACAAATCGTTCCAGAGGGCGGGAGCTGCCACAGAGAAGGCCCTCCCCCTGGGCATCGCCAGCCGACATTGCCTGGCCGACGGCACCCTGAGGAGTCCCTCTCTGTGGGAGCGTACTGGTCGGTGGGAGGCTATCGGCGGCAGAAGGCGGTCCCGCAAATACCCAGGTCCTATGCCATGGAGCGCTTTAAAGGTGGTAACCAACACCTTGAAGCGCACCCAGAAGACCACCGGAAGCCAATGCAGCTCACGCAGGAGAGGTGTCACATGGGAGCGATAATCCCCCGTAAGTGGAGGACTTCCTAGAATCTTCCAGGTTATACCCATGAGGTTAAGTGTGAGTGATGACCCCCCCAGAGGGGTACATGATGTGAAGGACTACAGGTCGTTCTTGACTTAGGACCACAACAGTCCCAAATTTCTGCTGCTAAGCAAGACAGCTGTTAAGTGAGTTTTGCCTCATTTTATGACCTTTCTTAACACAGTTGTTAAGTGAATCACTACAGTTCTTAAGTTAGTAACACGGTTGTTATGTGAATCAGCTTCCTCATTGACTTTGCCTGTCAGAAGTTCACAAGAAGCAATCACATGACCCTGGAAAAATGCAACCGTCATAAGTACATGCCAGTTGCCAAGCATCTAAATTCTGATCACATGACCATGGTGATGCTGTAATGGCCATTAGTGTGAAAAACCACCATAAGTCACTTTTTTCAGGGCTATTGTAACTCCAAACGGTCACTAAATTAATTGTAAGATGAGGACAACTTGCAATGATGAATAAATCAGGCTATTACAGGTAGTCCTCGACTTACAACAGTTCACTTAGTGACTCTTCAAAGTTACAATGACACTGATAAAATTGACTTATGACCATTTTTCAGACTTACAACCAATGCAGCATCCTCGTGGTCACGTGATTTACATTCAGATGCTTGACCACTGACTCACATTTATGACCGTTGCCATGTCCTGGGGTCACGTGATCCCTTTTTGCGACCTTCTGCCAAGCAACGTCAATGGGGGAACCAGATTCACTTAACAACTGTGTGACTAATTTAACAACTGCAACGATTCCCTTAACAAACGTGGCAAGAGCCTTGGTAGTACAGTGGTCTAAGGCACCCTGTTATTAAGCTGGTTATTAAGAACAGCTGCCTGCAATTACTGCAGGTTCGAATCTCGCCAAGGCTCAAGGTTGACTCAGCCTTCCATCCTTTCTAAGGTTGGTAAAATGAGGACCCAGTTTGTGGGGGCAATAAGCTGACTTTGTATAAATATACAAAAGAATGAAGGCTATTGCTTAGCGCATTGTAAGCCGCCCTGAGTCTCCGGAGAACGGCGGCATATAAATCAAAATTTAAAAAAAAAATCGTAAAATGGGACGAACATCATTTAACAAATTTCTCGCTTAGCCACATACATTTTGGGCTCAGTTGTGGTCACACGTTGAGGACTACCTGTACAAGGCTGTAATGGGAAATTCTGTTGCATTTTTTTTCCCCCATGGGCTGATGGAAAATTTACTTCTGGCATTTCTTTTGCACGGACTTTTGGGAGAAGTTGTCATTGATGAAATGGGGGCATTCTTAAGACTTACTGTCCAGTGGTGGGTTTCAAATTTTTTTACTACTGGTTCTGTGGGTGTGGCATGGCTTGGTGGGCGTGGATTGGTGGGTATGGCAGGGGAAGGATACTGTAAAATTTCCATTCCCACCCCACTCCAGGGGAAGGATACTGCAAAATCCCCATTTCCTCCCGATCAGCTGGGACTTGGGAGGCAGAGAATAGATGGGGGCAGGGGCCAGTCAGAATTTTTACTACCGGTTCTCCGAACTACTCAAAATTTCTGCTACCGGTTCTCCAGAACTGGTCAGAACCTGCTGAAACCCACCTCTGTTACTGTCACATTAATGCAATAGGCTTAACTTCCTTATCGAATTAATTTCCTGGCTCTCCTTTTCTTTTTCTCTCTCTCTCCTTCTTTCTCACCACTTGGTGGAGTGGTGAGACCTTCATATAACAAGTGGCTCTTTACTGTAGAACTTTTTTCCACAGTGTGTGTTGGGTGAACTTTATTTTATTTTATTTATTTTATTTTGTCGAGTACATATTAGATAATATATATAAGTATAAGCATGAATTGAATACATAAAATGAATACAATTAAAGGGGACATTAGGACAGGGTTGGTAGGCATGCTGGTGTTCTTATGCACACCCCTTACAGACCTCTTAGGAATGGGGTGAGGTCAACAGTAGCCAGTCTAAGGTTAAAGTACGATACGCTCTCATAGAGAGGGGCTCCTCCGGGTGCCGTCAGCCAAGCAGTGTCGACTGGCGGCCCCCAGGGGGAGGGCCTTCTCTGTGGGGGCACCCACTATCTGGAACGAGCTCCCCCCGGAAATACGGAGGATCCCGGATCTGCGCACTTTCCGCCGTGCCCTTAAGACCCTCTTATTCCAGCAAGCCGGCCTGGCCTAATTTTTCTCCCCTTTCTTTTAAATTTTAAATTGAAATTTTAATTTGTTTTAAATTTATTGGGATTTTAATTGTCGCGGGCTAAATTATTTAATTTGGTTTTAAATTGTTTTTAACTTTTGTATTTCTGTATTTTATCCTGTGCCTGTTCACCGCCCTGAGTCCTTCGGGAGTAGGGCGGTATACAAATTTAATAAAACTAAACTAAACTAAAAGTTTTGGGGGTTTTGGGATGAAACCACAAAGTCAAGTACTGCATTCCAGGCATTGACCACTCTGTTGCTGAAGTCGTATTTTCTGCAATCGAGTTTGCAGCGGTTCACTTTAAGTTTGTCTCTATTGTGTGCTCGTCAGGGGTGGGTTCTAAATTTTTTTACTACCGGCTTATTTTGTGGGTGTGGCTTGGAGGTCATGTGACTAGGTGGGCATGGCTAGCTGGTCAGAGTCATTTTTGGAAGGTCCTCGCACTTACGACCAGTCCTCGCACTTACGACCCGACTCATTTGTTTGCTTTTAACACTGATCAGCTGTAGGACGGCCCTTTGAAGCCCCGCGGCAAGAGTTTAAACAGTTTTTTTCCCCTCTAGTCATCAGCTGGGACTCAGGAGGCAGCAATAGATTGGGGGTGGGACCAAATAAAAGGTAAGAATAACGTGGGGGGGGATGGGAGGGCGGGGGGGGAGAACCGGTTCGGTGATGTCATATCGTCACCGCTACTGGTTCGGCCGAACCGGACCAAACCAGGAGGAACCCACCACTGGTGCTCGTGTATTCAAGGGCATCATTGGGGTGATCCGGGGTGGAGATGTACAGCTGAGTGTCATCAGCGTACTGATGATACTTCACCCCGAAACCACGGATGATCTCACCCAGCGGCTTCACATAAATGTTGAACAGAAGGGGCGAGAGGACTGACCCCTGTGGCATCCCATATACAAGGGGCCTTGGGGTCGACCTCTGCCCCCCTGTCAACACAGACTGCGACCGGTCGGAAAGGAGGAGAACCACCACAAAACAGTGCCCTCCACCCCTAACTCTTCCAACCAGTGCAGCATGATACCATGATCGATGGTATCAAAAGCCGCTGAGAGGTCTAATAGGACCAGGACAGAGGAGCAACCCCTGTCCTGAGCCCTCCAAAGATCATCAACCAATGCAACCAATGCTGTCTCTGTGCTATACCCAGGCCTGAAGCCCGACTGGAATGGATCTAGATAAGCCGATTCATCCAGGTACTGAGGAAGCTGTTGCGCTACCACACTCTCAACAATCTTCGCAACGAACCGAAGGTTGGAGACTGGACGATAATTAGCCAAAACTGCCGGGTCCAGGGAAGGTTTCTTGAGGAGAGGCCTCACCACCACCTCCTTCAGGGCAGCGGGGAAGACACCCTCACACAAGGAAGCATTAATAATCCCCTGGAGCCAGCCTCGCGTAACCTCCCGGGAGGCCAGCACCAACCAGGAGGGACACGGGTCCAATAAACATATGGCCACGCTCAGTTTACCCAGTATCCTGTCCACGTCTTCAGGAGTCACAGAATCAAACTCTTCCCAGATAATACTCACAAGACCTGCCTCCATCATCCCCCCTGAATCTACTCAGTCAGAGTCCAGGTGTTCCCGAATCTGAGCGATTTTGTCATACAGATACTGTGCAAAGACCTCGGCTCTACCCTCCAAGGGGTCCTCCCGCACTTCCTGATGGAGCAGGGAGTGGGTCACCCTAAACAGGGCGGCCGGGCGATTATCTGATGACGCAATAAGAGCGGAAAAATAATTACATTTTACCGCTTTTATCGCCACCAGGTAGGTCTTAATATAAGACCTTACCAGTGTTTGGTCGGATTCAGAACAGAACAGGCCCTCCAACCGCTCTCCAGGCGTCTTTTCTGGCGCTTCATCTCCCTCAGCTCCTTGGTGAACCAAAGAGCCAGGTGAGACTGGTGCCGGGTCAGAGGCCGCAAAGGCACGACCTGGTCCAAAGCTCCAGTGGCCGCCCTATCCCAGGCAACCACTAGATCTTCAGTCGAGCCGTGAGCCAGAGCCTCAGGAAATGGCCCAAGCTCCGTCTGGAACCTATCCGGGTCCATCAGGCGCCTGGGGCGGAACCACCTCATCGGTTCCGCCTCCCTGCGGTGGGATGTGGCAGTTCGAAGGTCAAAGCGAAGGACGGAGTGATCTGACCATGACATGAGAGAGATTAGATAGATATTTATTTTATTTATTTTTATTTGATTTGATTTCTATACCGCCCTACTCCCGAAGGACTCAGGGCGGTGAACAGCCAACAATAAAATCCATATATACAAAATTTAAAAGCAGAATTAAAATCAAATTAAATAGTTTTGGCCCAGACAAATTAAAACCCCAATCAATTTAAAACCAATTTTAAAATTTGAATATATAAAATACTAAAAAATATTAAAAATTCTTTTATAAAAGAGGGAGAAAATTAGGCCAGGCCTGCCTGGTGAAATAAAAATGTCTTTAGAGCGCGGTGGAAGGGGCGCAGAGCCGGGATCCTCCGTATCTCCCGGGGGGATCTCCGGGGTGAGCTCGTTCCAGATAGTAGGTGCCCCCACAGCGAAGGCTCTGTGGAGAGAGAGACAGAGAAAGGGGGGCAGGGAGAGACTGACTGACCGACCGACCGACCCCTAACACAGGCTCACTGCAGATCTCAAAAAAAAGAAAAAAGAAAAAAGAAGAAAGAAAGAAAGAAAGAAAGAAAGAAAGAAAGAAAGAAAGAAAGAAAGAAAGAAAGAAAGAAAGAAAGAAAGAAAGAGATGGTCCTGGGATTTGAATCACACTTAATTCCCTGTACCTAGAGGAAACATATACCATAAAGCCATTGGCCTGATCCACTGACGTGTTTCTTCATTAGGAACCATACACCTTACACATCTTATTTGCATGGGTGTGTGCCCGCATTACGGATCCATTTACCTTCTTTGCATGACAAACATTCAACAGAAGAATTATCCTGACGCCTTTTCTATGGTAAGGGCAATGACTTGCCTGTTTACACATCAGCTTTTTCCATTGCAAAGTGGAAGTTTAATAACAGTGAATTGGTTAAAACCTCAACCATAGCAACACTCTTCAGTATAACAGTGAATCATACAAATGGTAGTAAAGCTGCCTGGAGAGCTTCAGGCAGTGGCCAGGGAGTCATAGAAGGTCAAAGAAGGTCTCACAGTGGGAAGATTATAGAAAAGGAAGCAATGAAAAATAAGAAGTAAAGAAGTAAAGTCAACTTTACTTTGAGTTTGCTCCAGGTATTACAAGAATTCCAAGTTGGGAAGACATCTGAAGGCGTTGCAGAGTTTTGTTCCAAGCTTGGGACAAAACAGGACACCTTAACACCTTTCTTTTCTTTCTTTCTTTCTTTCTTTCTTTCTTTCTTTCTTTCTTTCTTTCTTTCTTTCTTTCTTTCTTTCTTTCTTTCTTTCTTTCTTTTTGTTTGTTTAAAAAAGCATTTATTTCTTTATTTTATTTTGTTTGTTAAATTTGTTTAATTTTTTCTGAAAAAATTGACAGCAATCCAGGGGTGAAATCTAAAATTTGTTACTATTGGTTCTGTGGGCGTGGCTTGGTGGTGGTGGGGGTTAATGTGACTGGGTGGGCGTGGCCAATTTTTTTTTTTTTTTTACTTTTAAAACCATTTTTTCTACAACCTTGACGGCGAAGATGTTGTAAAAAAATGCTTTCAAAAGGCTCTGATGATCCCAGCTGAGTTGCCTGATCGGCAGAGACTTTTTTTCTTTTAAATGCCTCTGACGATCAGGCAACTCAGCTTGGATTGTCAGAGGCATTTAAAAGAAAAAAAGGGGGGTTTTTTCTTTTAAAAGCCTTTGATGATCCAAGCTGAGCCACGCGATCATCAGAGGCTTTTTTTTTTTTTTTTTACTTTTAAAAGCATTTCTTCAGCCGAAGAGGTTGTACCACCTGCCTCCATCGCTACCGGATCGGGCGATCCGGTCCGAACCGGGAGCATTTCACCGCTGCAACAATCCCCATGATGGAAGAATAGATGGAAAACGTGGTGGAGTTAGCAGAGATGACAAAATTAACTTGTTTTAGTTACAGAAAAAAAAATAGGAAAGAGCCCAACATTTATGGTGCAACTAAGAAACCTGTTAAGTTGATCCATTTTATGACTTTTGTTTTCCTGTTTGTTAAAGGAATCACTGTAGTTGTTAAATTATGTAGTAACATGGCTTTTAAGTGAACCTGGGCCTGGTGGCTCAGCAGACTGATAGCATTGTGATTAACACCAGCTGTCTGCAATTACTGTAAGTTCGAATCTCACCAGGCTCAAGGTTGACTCAGCCTTCCATCCTTTCTAAGGTAGGTAAAATGAGGACCCAGTTTGTGGGGGCAATAAGCTGACTTTGTATAAATATACAAAAGTATGAAGGCTAGTGCTTAACGCATTGTAAGCCGCCCTGAGTCTCCGGAGAAGGGCGGCATATAAATCAAATTAAAAAACAAACAAACCCTGTCTTCCTCATTGACTTTGCTTGTCAGAAGGTGGCAAAAAGAGGATCACGTGACCCTGGGACACAGCAGCCATAATAATAATAATAATAATAATAATAATAATAATAATAATAATAATAATAATAATAATAATAATAATAATAATAATTTTATTTCTATATCGCCCTTCTCCCGAAGGACTCAGGGCGGTGTACAGCCTATTTAAAAACACAGACAAAACAACAATATAAAATTTAAAATAATTAAATAAATTGGCTCATAAATAGGAGTCAGTTGCCAAGCATCTGAATTTTAATCAAGTGACCATGGGGATACTGCAACGGTTGTAAGTGTGAAAAACGGTCATAAATCACTCTTTTCAGTGCTGTTGTAACTTCAAATGGTTACTAAACAAGCTGTTGTAAATCAAGGGCTGCCTGTACACTCACACACACACACATGAACACACAAATATATATGTTTCAAGAACCAAACAAAGAGGAGTATGTTCAGATTAACAGTAAAAATGAAATGAATAAGTTGGGTTTAATAACAGAAACTAAGATGATAATGTTGGGTTCAATAGTAAAAATAAAATGATTATGTTGGAAATTATGTTTGTTAGGATATGGTTTGAGCCTAGCAAGTTGTCCAGGCAATATATGTGTCTGTGACTTTAATATGAATATGTATTGTGTGACTTTAAAGTTTTACTGCTGATTCATTGTAATGCTGAGTCATGCTGTAATTAGATAATCACTAGTTGTAAATGTATTTAAGAAAGGTACTGTAAAGTATTCAATTGATGATAAGCTACCATAGTGTATGGAGTTGCTAGCATTGTGCTATCATCATTGGATGGATCTGCTACCATCGTGATTTGTGAACCAGAGTGAGTTTGTTATTCTAACCAACTACTGTTTGTGTGGTAAGAAGATTTTGTATCACTGGACTGATTTAACTGGCAAAGACTTGGATTGATTTAAAGACTATGAGATTGTTTTTTCACTATAAAGTAAACTTTTGATAAACCAGTTTGCACATCTCTTATTCATTGCTCTCAGCAACGTTTCTCTGTGCTCTACACTCTGCTGGTTGGTAACACAACAACAATATCCTTAACATTGATTATGGGCCCAGAGCCAACCAGAACTAACTAGGATTGTTAAGAATTAAATTGAGAGTCAATGTGAATAGTACAAACTGTGTTTGTGATATACAATTCAAGTGAAGATGGGACTAGTTAAAATATTTTTAAATGCTTATAATAACTGTAATGATTTATATTGTTAAAATATATCCATCTAAGCAAAAAGAAAGAGAAAAATGGAATGATATTTGGTTAGGTTTTAAGATTTAAGTAATGGGTTTTTGGGATAATGGCATAGTTAAATTGATAGAAATTTTGGGAAATAACTGAGTAAAATATTAAGTTGTGTTAATTGAAAAATAAGATTTGTTAATGATTTGTATTAATTTGTGACTGGATCAAGGCTTCGTTTTGGAAAAGATGTGTTTTATGTTTATGTTTTAAAAAATAAAAAAAAAACTTAAAAAAAAAAGATCTGTGAATGAATATCAAATGCAAAGTCGTGTCCGACCCATCGTGACCCCATGGACAACGTTCCTCCAGGCCTTCCTGTCCTCTACCATCCCCCGGAGACCATTTAAGCTCACGCCGACTGCTTCAGTGACTCCATCCAGCCACCTCATTCTCCATCATCCCCTTCTTCTTTTGCCCTCAATCGTTCCCAGCATTAGGCTCTTCTCCAGTGAGTCCTTCCTTCTCATTAAGTGGCCAAAGTATTTGAGTTGGCCATATTTTACATATGCCTAAAGATCAGGAGGGATGTGGTGGCTCAGTGGCTAAGATACTGAGCTTGTCAATCAGACGTTCTTTTACCCTCAATCATTCCCAGCATTAGGCTCTTCTCCAGTGAGTCCTTCCTTCTCATTAGGTGGCCAAAGTATTTGAGTTGGCCATATTTTACATATGCCTAAAGATCAGCAGGGATGTGGTGGCTCAGTGGCTAAAATACTGAGCTTGTCGATCAGAAGTTTGGCAGTTCAGCGGTTCGAATCCCTAGCACTGCATAACAGGGTGAGCTCCCGTGATTTGTCCCAGCTTCTGCCAACCTAGCAGTTCGAAAGCAGGTAAAAAATGCAAGTAGAAAAATAGGGACCACCTTTGGTGGGAAGGTAACAGCGTTCCGTGTGCCTTTGGCGTTTAGTCATGCCGGCCACATGACCAGGGAGACGTCTTCGGACAGCGCTGGCTCTTCAAGTGACCATGGGCTTAAAAACGGAGATGAGTACCACCCCTAGAGTCCAAAATGACTAGCACGCATGTTACAGGGGAACCTTTACCTTTACCTAACGATCAGCATCCAAAAAAACTGCACTACATTGGATACCTTCTGAAGGAAAGCGAAAACGAGGCTGGGCTCGGAAAACGCGGCACCAAACACTTAAGGAAGATCTTAAGATTTTTAAGATTATTGGGACAAAGCTGAAGAAGCTGCAAATGATTGAAATCACTGGAAATCACAATTGAAACTTTGGGAAAAGTGCAAAGAAGAGCAGCTAAGATGATGAAAGGCCTAAGATATATGAAGAAGGGTTGCAGGAATTGGGTATGGCCAGTCTAGAGGAATGAAGGACTAGTGGTGACATGATAGCAGTATTCCAGGATTTGAGAGGTTACCACTAAGAAGAGGGGGAAATAATCTCTTTTCCAAAGCACCAGATAGCAGGACAAGAAACAATGGATGGAAACTAATCAAGGAGGGAAGCAACCTGGAATTAAGGAGAAACTTCCTAACAGTGAGGACAATTAACCGGTGGAACTGCTTGCCTCCAGAAGTTGTGGGTGCTTCATCACTGGAGGTTTGTAAAAAGAGACAGGACAGCCACTTGTCTGGTCTCCTGCTTGATCAGGGGGTTGGATTAGAAAGCCTCCAAGGTCCCTTCCAACTCTATTCTGAACTGAACTGAATTCAAAAACACTTGCAAAAGCACCTTTGAAAAAACACTTGACAAAGCATCTTTTGGACTTTCTGCATGGGATCTAACGCAGCCAGACTGGTTTGCTGGGAAGAGATAGTCCTTTGTGGGAAAATGGATGTTATTGCAGTGCCCAATTTGTTTGACATAGTTTCACTTGCAGTTATGATAGCAAAACCAAATAGGCAGATTTGTCCTTGAGAAAGATTTTTTTTAAAAAAATACAAAAGACATTGTGATGGATGGGATTTCTTCCCCATTTGTACACAACCTCTGTTTGTTGCAGAAGACAAAATAAACTGACTTTGAATAAACTGACTCTAGAGCAGAACGAGAAAGAGGACTCGGAATACTATACGGTGTGGGAACTTTGGTATAGATGGATTGATAACCGAATAAGGGAGAGAGATGAGATGGTGTAAATATTAGGATGAATATGTAAATTGTAAATTAGGATGCATTATAACAAAAGAATGAATTTAATCCTGTGTAGAAAACACCACTGTCTAACCGACTAAACTGTATTGTATTGTAATATAATAAACTTTCAAAAAAAAAAAAAGATGCTGAATAATCTCAGTTGGCAATGAAAGCAATAACTTTGGATTGTAGAAAGACAATACACACATGGTGATAGAGATGTTTACCATACTGTAGGAAGGAAGCTATATTGTCCCAAGAAACTATAGAGTCCCAGCTATAATCCAGAAGCTGGCTCTGGGTTTTAGAGCTGAATCCCCTTAAGACAGAGGTCTCCAACCTTGGCACTGGAAGTTTTTAAGAAGAGACTGGGCAACCACCTCTCTAAAATGGTATAGGGCAGTGATGGCTAACCTTTTTGCCATTGTGTGCCAGGACCTGGGGGGGTAGCGCACATGCGTGCCCACATCCATAATTCTAAGTGCCCCGCCCCCATGCATGCACGTGTGACCCCCGTAGGCCTGTTCTTCTCTCTCCCCAGCCTCCAGAGCCTTTCTAGGAGCCTAAGGAGGGCGAAAATGGCCTTCCCCACACCTCCAGAGGCCCTCTGGGGGGCGGAAATGGTCCATTTACCAGAGTGGCAAACAAGCCATTTCCGGACTCCAGAGGGCCTCCGGGAGGTGGGGAAGGCTGTTTTTGCCCTCCCCAGGCTCCTAGAAAGGCTCTGGAGCCTGGGGAGAGCAAAAATGGGCCTTCCGGTCCCACTGGAAGTTGGCAAATGGGCAATTTCTGGCCTCTGGAGGGCCTCTAGGAGGGTAGGGAAGGCTGTTTTCGGCTTTCCCAAGCTCCTAGAAAGGCTTTGGAGCCTGGGGAGAGAGAAAAACAGGCCTTACCCCCCCCCAGGCCCTCTGGAGGCAGGAAACAGCCTGTTTCCTTACTTCTGGTGGGCCCAGAAGGCCCAAAAATCAGCTGAGCTCGCATGCCCATTGATATGGCTACGCGTGCCATCTATGAGCAGGGGGGTGGACTAGGAGACTCCAAGATCCCTTCCAGCTCTATTCTATTCTAAACTTTATGACTTGTTCACTTCAACTCCTAGAATTCCTTGGGCAGCATTGAAATTACAGCAGCACTGAAAAAAAGTGACTTTTTTCCACCGTTTTTCACACTTATAGCCATGATTATGATCAAAATTTGGACACTTGGCTACTGACTCATACAGTATTTATGATAGTTGCAGTGTCCTGGGGTCATATGATCCCCTTTTTGGAACTTCTGATAAGCAAAGTCAATGGGGAAAACAGATTCACTCAACAACGGTGTTATTGAGTTAACAACTTAACCACTGTGGTAAGGAAGGTCATAAAAATAGGGGCAAAATTCATTTAAGTGTCTTGCTTAGCAATAGACATCTTGGGCTCAATTGTGATTGTAAGTTGAGGACAACTTTACCTGTACCTCTAAATTCTGAGGACCCAGATTATGGGGGCAATAAACTGACTTTGTATAAATATACAAAAGTATGAAGGCTAGTGCTTAACGCATTGTAAGCCGCCCTGAGTCTCCGGAGAAGGGTGGCATATAAATCAAATTAAAAAAAAAAAAAATTCTCATTCCACCCACAAAGAGACCACGGCTTGTCTCTTCTCTCTTTTTTACCTCAGCCTCATATCTTTTCCATCATCAAGGGGGGAATTCCCCCCTTCTGACATTCATTATTCTTCCTCTCCTCTTCTGCCTGCTCATATTGAAACTTGGGGCTTTTATATGGTTTAGATCTGACTCCATTCTCTTCTCTTCTCTTCTCTTCTCTTCTCTTCTCTTCTCTTCTCTTCTCTTCTCCCTTCCCTTCCCTTCCCTTCCCTTCCCTTCCCTCCTCTCCTCTCCTCTCCTCTCCTCTCCTCTCCTCTCCTCTCCTCTCCTCTCCTCTCTTCTGTGCCTCTGCCTCTGCCTCTGCCCCTGCCCTTGTCCTCATCCCATCCTACTACTTTGTCTACTTCAGACTGGTTGAACTTTAACCGCAGATCTCAAATATCTAGCAAACGAGTAGTTTCTATTTCCTGCCTCAACCTATGATGTCACTTAACATCTTCTTCACCTTCCTTTGGGTTGTATAAACTTTATTTAAGTCTTTGTGGCTGCCACAAAGAAGAGAGGGTCAACCTATGGCCAGTCTAGAGAAAAGAAGGACTAGGGCGTGATAGGATAGCAGTATTCCAGTATTTGAGGGGCTGCCACAAAGAAGATAGGGTGGCAGTCTACGTATTTGGGTGCACGGGGGTCGCGCGCGCATATGCGGGGGGGAGTATGGGGAGGTCATGCATGCGTGGGGGGGAAATTGCATTATGGGTGTGGGTACGCGTGTGACCCCCCCAGTGCTCCTCCCGTTTTTTGGCACGCGACAACAAAAAGGTTAGCCATCACTGCCCTATACCATTTCAGACAAATGGTTATCTAATCTCTTCTTTAAAACTTCCCATGTTGGAGCATTCACAACTTCTGGAGGCAAGTGGTTCCACTGATTAATTGATCTCACTGTCAAGGAATTTCTCCTTAGTTCTAGGCTGCTTCTATCCTTGATTAGTTTCCACCCATTGCTTCTTGTCCTGCCCTCAGGTGCTTTGGAGAATAGTTTGACTCCTTCTTCTTTGTGGCAGCCCCTGAGATATTGGAAGACTCCTATCATGTCTCCCCTAGTCCTTCTTTTCATTAAACTAGACATACCCAGTTCCTGCAACCGTTCATCTGTTTTAGCCTCCAGTCCCCTAATCACCTTCATTGCTCTTCTCTTTCTAGAGTCTCATTAATCATGATTTCAGTGTCCTGGGGTCACCATCTGTGACCTTCCTAGCTGGCTTCGACCAGCAAAGTCAACGGAGGAAGCTTGGGTTCATTGAATGACCCATGTGATTCACTGGACAACTACAGTGATCCACTTAGCAGCCGTGGCAAGAAAGGCTGCAAAATCAGCTCCGACTCACCTAACAATTGCCTTGCTTAGCAGAGGGAATTCTGGTCGTAGTTGTGGTCGTAAGTCGAGGACCGCCTGTAAAAGGAAAAAATGAAATGAAACACAGGTGGTCCTCGACTTATGACCACAAGCGCAAGCCCAAAATTTCCGTCGTTCAGTGAGACCTTTCTTAACTGAGTTTTGCCTCATTTTACAACCTTTCTTGCCACGGTTGTTAAGTGAATCACTGCACTGATAAGTTAGTAACTTGGTTTTTAAGTGAATCTAGCTTCCCTATTGACTTTGCTTGCCAGACGGTCACAAAAGAGAACCACCTGACCTTGGGACACAGCAATGGTCATAAATGTGAATCAGTGGCCAAACATCTGAATTTTGATCCGATGGTCATGGGGATGCTGCAAAGATCATAACTGAAAAGCGGTCGTAAATCACATTTTTCAGCGCTGTTGTAACTTTGAACGGTCACTAAATGAATGGTTGTAAATCAAGGATTACCTGTAGGCCAGAGGTGGGTTTCATCCGGTTCTAACTCATTCTTGAGAACTGGTAGTGGAAATTTTGAGTAGTTCGGAGAACTGGTAAATACCACCTCTGCCTGGCCCCACTCCTAATCTATTCACTGCCTCCCAGTCTCCCAGCTAATCGGCTAGAAGGAAAAAATCAGGGCTCGCTTTTTAGCCGGGAGATCGCTTGGCAAAGAAGAAGAAGGAGAAAAAAAAAAACCAAGACGCCATCTTAGACTACCGGACTACCTGTAGAATGTTCTTTGCAAACTCTTCTTTCAGCTTTTGGGAGTTTCTGTGTTTGTTCCCAAGGGACTGGTTTCTTAAAATGTTCACATAATTAGAATTAATTTCCCTAAGAGTGTGTAACTGATTTAAACGAGGGTGGGTCCAAGCAGAATCACCCTAGAAAAATCAACGCTGAGTCACTGGAGATTTCTCACAGGCATGTTAACTGAGGAAAATGAGGTAAAATTATAAAAATATTTAGGTGTAGTCTTCCAAGGCAATTATCTTCAAAACACATGTAAACACGCAAGCATAACTTCAAGATTCTGTTGTCTGAGAAGGAGTAGTTGTAACAGAAAGCTTAAAGATACCCCAAAGCAAAAGGGGAATTAAAATAATGGTCAGATCTTTATTGTACAACATATATACAATGAGACTGGCTTAGCTCCCTCAGTGCACCCCCACACACAATACAACTCACAATGAAGACAGAAAATCCCTAACCCAATAAATCAGAGGTCTTCAAACTTGGCAGCTTTAAGACTTGTGGACTTTTAAGTCCCAGAATTCTCCATTCTGGGACTTGAAGTCCACAAGTCTTAAAGCTGCCAAGTTTGAAGACCTCTGCAATAAATCATATCAATCATATCATATCCCCCTCTTTAGGCTCTGTCTTCCTCCTTGTTTCTGGTTTCCTTATCCGCGTGTGTGTTTTTAGAAAGACAGATTTTAGATAGAAGAAGAGAGAGTTCTTGTTAGTTCGTGGCAGTGATGAAATCCAAATTATTTTACTACTGGTTCTGTGGGCGTGGCTTTTTTTTTTTTTTAATTTGATTTATATGCCGCCCTTCTCCGGAGACTCAGGGCAGCTTACAATGCGTTAAGCAATAGCCTTCATTCTTTTGTATATTTTATACAAAGTCAGCTTATTGCCCCCACAAACTGGGTCCTCATTTCACCTACCTTAGAAAGGATAGAAGGCTGAGTCAACCTTGAGCCTTGGAGAGATTCGAACCAGCAGAAATTGCAGGCAGCTGTGTTAATAACAGGGTGCACTAAACCCCTGTACTATCAAGGCTCTTGGTGGGCATGGTGTTGCTTGGTGGGCGTGGCTTGGTGCATGTGGCAGGGGAAGGCTATTGCAAAATCTCCATTCCCACCCTACTCTGGGGCCAGCCAGAGGTGACATTTGCCGGTTCTCCGAACTACTCAAAATTTCCGCTACCAGTTCTTCAGAATCTATCAGAACCTGCTGGATTTCACCCCTGGTTCATGGTGTATCTTACGCATTTAAGGATCTAGTCAGTGGTGGTATTTAGCCGGTTTGTACTGGTTCAGGTGAACTGGTAGTGGTGACTGCAGGTGGGCCCGCCTCTGCCCATCCCCTGCCCACCCGCCCCGGCGCTATGCCATCCGATTTAGCCATGTTTTGGAGGCTGGCCGCATGCGCGGAAGGAGTGTGTGCGAAGCGAGCGTGCGCTCGTGCAGCAAAACGGTGGAAAAAATATATGAAACCCACCTCTGAATCTATTGATTACCACCATTCTCATCCCTAAATGCCTTTGACCTGTCTTTGGAAGCAACAGAATAACGGAATAATAGAGTTGATGAAAGAGTTATTGATGGGGGCTCTAGAGATTCGACAGCGGGAGGTAGATGTAGAGGCAGATGAAATACTTAGACTAAATATGAGTGATGTAAAGGGATACAAGATCCCAAGGGAGGACCATGGAGATTTATCAAGAAGTCAATAAGAGTTGAAATACTAAAAAGGGCAAGAGATGATGGATAGATACAGAATACTTCTTAGTATGGGATTTGCTTTATTAGGGGTTAGAAAATAGAGGTGGAAATTAGGAATTGGGAAAATATTATGTATCCTGCTACATAATATATTATAATTACTATGTATATGTAAGTGTTAGATGTTGAAAGATTATCATGTATAGCTAAATAGTATTATTATTAGTATTGTGTATAAAGTAAATTGACCCGGACAATACACTGTTCACTAAGCATTTATGTATGTCAAAGAAAAAAACTATAAAACAAAAAAAGAGAGATTTTAGATAGAAGAAGAGAGAATTCTTGTTAGTTCATGGTGTATCTTAAGCATTTAAGGATCTAGTGATTGCCACTATTCTCATCCCTAAATGTCTTTGACCTGTCTTTGGAAGCAACAGAATAACAAAATAAAAGAGTTGGAAGGAACCTTGGAGGTCTTCTAGTCCAACCCCCACTCAAGCAGGAAACCCTAAACCATTTCAGACAAAGCATTGTCCAATCTCTTCTTAAAAACTTCCAGTGTTGGAGCATTCACAACTTCTGGAGGCAAGTTGTTCCACTGATTAATTGTTCTAACTGTCAGGAAATTTCTCCTTAGTTCTAAGTTGCTTCTCTCCTTGATTAATTTCTATCTTGTTTGCTCCTGGTCCTGCCTTCGGGTGCTTTGGAAATTAAGTTTTTTTTTTTTTAATTTGATTTATATGCCACCCTTCTCCGAAGACTCAGGGCGGCTTACAATGTGCTCAGCAATAGCCTTCATCCTTTTGTATATTTATACAAAGTCAGCTTATTGCCCCCACAAACTGGGTCCTCATTTCACCTACCTTAGAAAGGATGGAAGGCTGAGTCAACCTTGAGCCTTGGCGAGATTCGAACCCTGCAATAATTGCAGGCAGCTGGTCTTAATAAGCTTAATAACAGGGTGCCTTAAACCCCTGTACTACCAAGGCTCCAAGTTGACCCCCTCTTCTTTGTGGCAGCCTCTCAGATATTGAAAGTACATTCTGGATAGATGGAGCTGGGCTGCTTGTAAACAGGGGAAAAACGCTGCATTTAAATTTCAGGAAGCAACCTGGGATATAGTCTGCTGCAGCACTATTTCATGGCACGGTGTTAGATTTGTGGACGTCTCTCTTATGTGCTAGTTTTTAATCAGTCTCACTTGAAATCATTCCAGAAGTGAGAACAGCTGTGATTGTGTTGGAACTCAGATAAGTACTGTGTTGGAATTCTTGTTTTTACTTAACCTTTATCTGGTATTTAAACCTTGAGTTTCATCGACTTCTAATTTCCCAGCTCTTTCTCTTATCACCCACAATATATACCAGAATAAATTGAGCATAGCTTTTCAGGGTCAAAAGAGACATCAAGTCCCAAAATTGATGATTAGGTTCTCCTACGTTTTAAGTTTGACTATTTTTACGAAAGGCCAAAATGATGATTGTTGGATAGATAGGTGGGGTTTTTTTCTCACACACACATCCTCAGCAGCTGTGCTTGTGGGTTGGGCCTAGCCAGGTTGGTGAAAGATTATAGTGGAACGTGCATGACAGGCCAAGCGTGTGAAGTTTTAAAGTCTGTTTGATTAGGGGTTGAATGGATTGCACAATCCAGCTGATAGGATTAGCTGCTCATTGAACGGATTGTGCAAATGCAAAAAAAAAGAAAGGAAAGGAAAGGAAAGAAGGAAAGGAAAGGAAAGGAGAGGAGAGGAGAGGAGAGGAGAGGAGAGGAGAGGAGAGGAGAGAAGAGAAGAAGAAAAGAAAAGAAAAGAAAAGAAAAGAAAAGAAAAGAAAAGAAAAGAAAAGAAAAGAAAAGAGAAAAAGGAGTGAATTCAGTGCTCAGGTTAAGAGAGTTGCATCAAAACAATCCTCGAACAAAATGGTCTGTAACCAGGTTTATTTATTTATTTTGTCGCATTTCTATGCCGCCCTACTCCCAAGGGACTCTGGGCGGCTTACAACAGAGAATAAAACAATGCAACAATATCCCATACAAAAGTTAAAAGAAGACATTAAAACATTAAAACACATACACTCCAATTTGTGGCCGGGTCTCGCAAGATTACTATAACAAGATCAACGGCCCCAGGCCTGCCGGAAGGTTTGTCCTAAAGGATCTGGTTAGGATCAGTGGTGAAATGTAAAATTTGTTACTACCGGTTCTGTGGGTGTGGCTTGGTGTGTGTGTGGGGGGGTAATGTGACTGGGTAGGCGTGGCCAACTTTTTTTTTTTTTTACTTTTAAAAGCATTTTTTCTACAACCTCTTTGGCCGAAGAGGTTGTAGAAAAAATGCTTTTAAAAGTTAAAAAAAAAAAAAAAGCCTCTGATGATCGCGTGGCTCAGCTGGGCATGGGGGGACAGGGATTTTGCTACCAGTTTTCCCGAACCACCCGCCGCCATCGCTACCGGATCAGGTGATCCGGTCCGAACCGGGAGCATTTCACCCCTGGTTAGGATGCAGAAGAAGAGAAAGTCACTAGTTGTTCTGACCCAATCTTAGCAGTACAAGAAACAGACTCCTTTCCCAACCCCAACCCCCCTCTTTATTTAGCTACTGTGAATTCATGGCATTCACACACAGAAAAGTCCACACAATAATCCTTCCAAGGGTTAATTGCAATAACAGACTTTATCAGTCACAGATCACGAGGATCCTGCAAGGATCATTGTAAAAGTCAGTCTTTTTTTCAGTGTCGTCGTAACTTCGAACAGTCCCTAAATGAAAGGTTGTTTATTTATTTATTTATTTATTTATTGCGATTTATATGCCGCCTTTCTCCCTAGGGACTCAAGGCGGCTTACAAAATGACAACTTCAATACAAATCACAATACAATACCAAATTAAAATCAGTAACCCAATTAAAAACGATTTAAAATTATACCAGTGTACCCCCAAACGGATCAGTTTAATTGGCGGAAGAGCCACGTCTTCAGCTCGCGACGGAAGGAAAGAAGATCGGGGGCTGTCCTGAGCTCAGTGGGCAATCCATTCCAGAGGGTCGGGGCTCCCACAGAGAACGCCCTCCCCCTGGGGGTCGTCAGCCGACATTGTTTGGCCGACGGCACCCTGAGGAGGCCGACTCTGTGAGAGCGCACAGGACGATGGGAGAACGGCTGGAGATGGTCCTGCAAGTACCCCGGGCCTAAGCCATGAGGAGGGCTGTTAGCGGAGGGCTACCTGTATTTACAGATTAACAGAGTTGGAAGGGGTATCTTGTAGGTCATCTAGTCCAACCCCCCAAACAGGAGACTCTACACCCATGATGGTGAACCTATGGCAAGCGTGCCCAAAGTGGCACGGGGAGCCATGTCGCCTGGCATGCACAGCGTCACCTGTTCCTCTTCCGGGTTTCTGGTGTGCATGTGCATGTGACGATAAGATGGCCTTCGTGCGTGTAGCAGTGCGGAAACTGGAAGAGCTAGTCTTCTGTTTTCCTGGGTGAGCATGCGTGCCAGCCAGCTGATTGTTGCGTGCGCATGGTTGCCAGAAACCCAAAAGTCTAGCTGGCGCGCCAGAAACCAGAACTTCATTTTCAGGTGCGCGCATACACCCTGGACAGTTCCCCTTCTGGGTTGCGGCCCAGACAAGTGCGCTCGGTGCCCAAAAGGTTCACCATCAGTGCTCTACACCACTTCTGACCGATGGCAGTCCAGTCTGTTCTTGAAAGCTTCCAGTGATGAAGCTCCTACAACTTCTGAAGGCAACTTCTGTTCCATATGAGAAATGCTTTGAAGAGAACATAACTTACCACCAGAGGGATTGATTATTCACACAATATCTGAATGTGCCGAAATGAATAAATTAACCTTAGAATTAAAAGAAAAAGATGATTCAGAATATTATGCGGTGTGGGAAAAATGACATGGTTGGATAGATAACAGAAATAAAAATAGGTAATGTTTGTAAGGAAGTTGAAGATGTATATATATGTATATAATGTAGATTTCATATATATATATATATATATATATATATATATATATATATATATATATATATATATATATATATGTATGTATGTATGTATATATTTTTTTCTTTTAGCCAGGTTTTATATATATACATACATATATATGCATATTCTTTCTAGCCAGGTTTTACCTACGTAAGCTATGATGTTATGCAGCTCTGGTTCTGTGAAATCTCATTCACAAGTTTCTGGGCTTTTTGTGATTAGGGGACTGGAGACTAAAACATATGAAGAACAGTTGCAGGAACTGGGCTTGGCTAGTCTAGTGAAGAGAAGGACCAGGGAAGACATGATAGCAGTCTTCCAATATTTGAGGGGCTGCCACAGAGAGGAGGGGGTGAAGCTATTTTCCAAAGGCACCCAAAGGCCAGACAAGGAATAGCAATAGCGCTTAGACTTGTATTCACAGTACTTTTACAGCCCTCTCTAAGCTGTTTATAGAGTCAGCACATTGCCCCCAACAGTCTGAGTCCTCATTTTATTGACCTCAGAAGGATGGAAGTCTAAGTCAACTTTGAGCCATTCAGAATCAAACTCCTGGAGTGAGCAGTGAGTTAACCTGCAGTACAGCATTGCAACCACTGTGCCACCGGGGTTCTTTTAATGGATGGAAATGGATCAAGGAGAGATTCAACCCAGAAATAAGGAGACATTTTCTGACAGTGAGATCAACCAATCAATGGAACATGTCTATGGAGATTCTCAAGTCATCCAGGTCACAATTGTCCCAAAGGTGTTTTTTTTCAAGAGGCAACTGGAGTTTCTGATTTTTCTCTGAAGACGTTTCGCTTCTCATCTAAGAAGTTTCCACCATTCAGTCAGAGCTGAAGAAGCTTCTTGGATGAGAAGCCAGAAACGTCTTCAACGAAACTGGAAGCTCCAGTTGCCTCTTGAAAAAAGCACCTTTGGGACAACCGATGGAACAGAAGTTGCCTTCAGAAATTGTGGGAGCTTCATCCCTGGGAGCTTTCAAGAAGAGACTGGACTGCCATCTGTCAGAAATGGTGTAGGTAGGGCAGGGGTGAAATCCAGCAGGTTCCGACAGGTTCTGGAGAACCGGTAGCGGAAATTTTGAGCAGTTCGGAGAACCAGCAAAAACCACCTCTGGCTGGTCCCAGAGCGGGGAGGGAATGGGGATTTTGCAGTATCTTTCCCCTGCCATGCCCACCAAGCCACACCCACCATGCCACACCACGCCCACTATGCATGGTGTATTTGGCGGATCATCTGCGGCCAGCAACAGCTCCCCATCGCCCGGTGCGCTCACACAGAGAGGGCCTACTTGGGGTCCCGTCAGCCAAGCAATGCCGGCTGACGGCCCCTAGAAACCGAGCCTTCTCTGTAGGCGCACCTACCCTCTGGAATCAGCTCCTCTTGGAGCTCCGTGTGGCCCCTGACCTTCGCTCTTTCCGCCGTGACCTTAAAACATGGTTGTTTCGCCAGGCTGGCCTGGACTGAATGGGGTTTTAATGGGAATTTTAGTTTCTTTTATTGTTTGAATTTTAATCTGGACTTGTTGTTGTGAGCCGCCCTGAATCGCTGCGGAGAAAGGGCGGCATATAAGTCCGATAAATAATAATAGTAATAGTAATAGTAATAGTAATAATAATAATAATAATAATAATAATAATAATAATAATAATGCTAAGATCATTCACTGGAAATTGTGCCAGAAGTTTGGATTTGAATACAGCAAAAACCATTGGGAACATCAGGTTGAGAAAGTTTTAGAGAATGAGAAACTCAAGATCTTGTGGGACTTTTAGGATTCAGACTGAGAGGCACTTGGTCCACAACACACCTGACATAACAATAGTTGAAAAGAAAAAAAGTATGGTTCATTGACATTGCAATACCTGGTGATGCACGGATTGAAGATAAGCAGCAAGAAAAAATCACAAAGTACCGAGATTTGCAAATTGAAGTTGAGCGACTGTGGAAAAAGAAATCGTGTGTTGTCCCGATTGTAATTGGAGCCCTTGGAGCAATACCCAAAGGGCTACCCCGCTATTTAGAAATTCTAAATTTGCCGGACTTGAACATTTTGACTCTACAAAAAACCACCTTACTCGGAACAGCTTACATCCTCCGACGATACCTTAACAGTTCCTAGGTCCTTGGTTAGGACTCGAGCTGCTGAGCTATTAACCAGCCTCAGAGGCTGTGAATCTCACTAAAGATTAACTAATAATAATAACAATAACAATAACAATAATAATAATAATCAGCAAGAAAAAATCATAAAGTACCGGGACTTGCAAATTGAAGTTGAGCGACTGTGGAAAAAGAAATTGTGTGTTGTCCCGATTGTAATTGGAGCCCTTGGAGCAATACCCAAAGGGCTACCCCGCTATTTAGAAATTCTAAATTTACCAGACTTGAACATTTTGACTCTGCAAAAAACCACCTTACTCGGAACAGCTTACATCCTCCGACGATACCTTAACAGTTCCTAGGTCCTTGGTTAGGACTCGAGCTGCTGAGCTATTAACCAGCCTCAGAGGCTGTGAATCTCACTAAAGATTAACTAATAATAATAACAATAACAATAACAATAACAATAATAATAATCATAATAATAATCAGCAAGAAAAAATCATAAAGTACCGGGACTTGCAAATTGAAGTTGAACGACTGTGGAAAAAGAAATTGTGTGTTGTCCCGATTGTAATTGGAGCCCTTGGAGCAATACCCAAAGGGCTACCCCGCTATTTAGAAATTCTAAATTTACCAGACTTGAGCATTTTGACTCTGCAAAAAACCACCTTACTCGGAACAGCTTACATCCTCCGACGATACCTTAACAGTTCCTAGGTCCTTGGTTAGGACTCGAGCTGCTGAGCTATTAACCAGCCTCAAAGGCTGTGAATCTCACTAAAGATTTAATAATAATAATAATAATAATAATAATAATAATAATAATAATAATAATAATAATAATAATAATAATAATAATAATAATAATGCCATGCCCACAGAACCGGTAGTAAAAAAATGTGGATTTCACCACTGAGGTAGAGTCTCCCGCTTGGGTGTGTGTGTGTGTGTACTAGATGACCTACAAGGTCCCCCTTCCAACTCCATCTGTTTAAAACTTAACTTGGGGTGATGGAGGGGATATTCCCCAAAACCTCTATGCCTCCTTTAAGTTTTCCTCTTATTCTTTGCACCGGATAGCTATTGTTCCTCCTATTTCTTTTTGTTCCCCGTCATTGTCTTTCTTTCCCCCCCACCCCCCCACGCTCCACACCTCACCCCGCCCCGCCCCGTTTTGACACGCCTTCCCGCGTTTTCGCTTGTTTTTAACCCTTTCCCTCCCTGCCCGTCAATCTCCTCGGCTGTCATTTCGGCTGGGGCCCCGGTTTTCTCGCCATTGGCTTAAGCCGAGATAAGACCATCACGTCAGAGGCGCTTGGGTTGGTCCGGCCAAACCTTAATCCTGGCGAAGGAGGCGGGTTTTAACGAGAGGGCTTGAATGAGAGGGAAGGGAGGGGAGGGAGGGAAGGGAGGGGAGGGGATAGGGAAGGGCGAGGCTCTCCGATCAGGGCAAAATAGAAACAGGTACAGGTGAAGCGAGATGCAGCGAGTTGTAAGACGCGGAAGGAAGATTAGTTAGGGAAGGAAGGAAGGAAGGAAGGAAGGAAGGAAGGAAGGAAGGAAGGAAGGAAGGAAGGAAAGGAGGAAGGAAGGAAGGAAGGAAGGAAAATCCAGGGATTCGAAAGAAACGTCGGGAAGGGATCTCTACCTGGGATGAGTGTATTACGATGTTTTCCGCGCAGCCTTCCGCTGATCGGCTCGGTTCCTTAAGGTTCCTTAAGGA
Source organism: Pituophis catenifer annectens (assembly GCF_029215685.1). Classification (NCBI taxonomy): domain Eukaryota; kingdom Metazoa; phylum Chordata; class Lepidosauria; order Squamata; family Colubridae; genus Pituophis; species Pituophis catenifer. Next base: position 185,120 of record NW_027256934.1, on the reverse strand, counting down.
TCGGAAGGCGCGCGATGCGAATCCACCCAAGCTCGGGGCAGCATCCGTGACACGTGGAATACAGTCACCCTACAGCCTAGGTAAGAATGGAAGGGAATCCGGGCTGGGTGGGGGCGGCCGTTGTAATGGGGGGAGGGGGGTGGCGGTGGGTTGAAAGCGGCTTGGAGGAGATTCCCCTCTTGAAAATACCTCGATTTGTCGTCATCCCCGTCCATTACAAGCGCGGATTCGGGGGGGGGGGGAGGAAATCCAGATGTGTAAAAAAAAAAAAAAAAGCAGCAGTAACTCGGCCGGTTTAGACTCTGCTTCGTCGTTTCCCTGCGGAGCCTCCAATTTATTTTATTTTATTTTATTTTATTTTATTTTATTTTATTTTATTTTATTTTTTTGGATGGGAACAGCCCCACTTTTTTTTTTTTTTTTTTTTTTTTGCACGCTGCAGCTGCAAACGTCGCCGAGATGATTCAGCGTTTCAAAGCCGGGAGAGCGGTTGTGTGTGTGTGGGGGGGGGGGGGGGTGCGGGGGGGGGGCTTTGCTGGCGACCCAGTGGCAGAGATGAATGGGGACGCGGCGGGTGTTGTTGTGAGGATGCAGAAGGGCGCGAAAAGCCCTTGGCAACGAGACGAGCGGGCGTGTGTGTGTGTGTTTGTGTGTGTATGTGTATGTGTGGGCGCGCGTGCAAGCGACTTCCTTTGTGTGACCAAACATCTCCCCGGCAGCCAAGCAGCTTTTGCTCGGGCTGGCTGTGTTTGCTGAAAAAAAAACACCCGAGTGCAGGCGCGTTAGGGAAAATTAACTGGAAGGGGGGGGGAACGGGGGTTTCCTATTCTCCAACCCCCACCTGCCCTCCACGCCATAAAGGAGAATATTCCTAACTCGAGGATGAGAGGTTCTTCGGTGCTCTCTGAGGCTTGGTGGGTTTTCTTGCAGACGTTTCATTACCCAGTTGGGTAACATCATCCATGCTAGAAGGAAGTAGTGGGGTTTGTGGAGAAGAGGAAAAGAGGAGTGGGGCCGAGGGGGATTCCTTGGTGCTCTGGGAGCCTTGGTGGGTTTTCTTGCAGACGTTTCATTACCGAGTTGGGTAACATCATCCATGCTAGAAGGAAGTAGTGGGGTTTGTGGAGAAGAAGAAGGGGACTGAGGGGGATTCCTTGGTGCTCTGGGAGCCTTGGTGGTTTTCTTACAGACGTTTCATTACCCAGTTGGGTAACATCATCCATGCTAGAAGGAAGTAGTGGGGTTTGTGGAGAAGAGGAGAAGGTGGGGCTGGGGGGGATTCCTTGGTGCGTTGGGAGGCTTGGTGGGTTTTCTTGCAGACGTTTCATTATCCCCAAAGAACACCATCCGTGTTCTTGGGGCCGTTTGGCACGGTCCACGGGGGCTCCACGAGTGGGAGGTTTATTTATTTATTTATTTATTTATTTATTTATTTATTTATTTATTTATTTATTTATTTTTACATTTGTATACCGCCCTTCTCCCTGAGGACTCAGGGCGGTGAACAGCCAAGTAAAAGCATAAACTACAAACATTAAAATACAATTAAAATATATATATATAAACTTGGCCCCATGATTAAAAACAATAACAAACAATTAAAAACATTTTAAAAAGTGTTAGGCCAGCCCGGCTTGCTGGAAAAAGAAGGTTTTAAGGGCATCCTTAAAGGGATCCGAGGTCTTGGATTCTTCTTATCTCTGGGGGCAGCTGATTCCCCCAGAGAACCCAAAACACCGGTTCTTCGGCCGGTGCTTTTTCTTGAAATTGTCGGGGTTCCTTCTGAAGTTTCGGGGGTCCTTGTCTAGGAGAGAAAAGAGGAGGGGATTTCTTCCCAGGAGAGCCTCAAAAGCGGGGTTTAGGGAACGCAGGTTGTCCGGCAGTGAGCGAACCACGCGTGATCTTGTCCAGAAAAAAGATTGTGACCAAGTCAAGGGTGATTTGTAAAAAAAATCAAATCTGCGCAAATTAAGAGTCTTTGTCTAAAAAACCGAGGAGTCATTCTTCCTATCCACCCCACCCCACCCCTCACCTCCACACCCCGGAGATGAGAGAAAACACCTTTCCTGCCCTAGAGAAAAGACCTTGTTTTGTCTTCACACGACTCGCTTAACTTGGTCAGGTGCAAAGCTCTCGGCCGGAGATTCTCCCCAAAACGCTCAGGTTGGGGCCGGTTTTGGCGGCCAAGGGAGGGCGGCTGAACTCTGGAGGGAAGCCAGCTCTGGGTTTAGTTTCCCCTCCTCTTCCCCAAACAATGACTGAAGTCTGCCAACGGGGTTGTGCGAAGGCAGCCTCCCTGCGCCGTAGATTCCCCTTCGGTCTCCGCGAGCGGCGGGCGCAGCTGTCTTCTGGAGCGAGAAGCGGAGACGCGCCTGCAGGATGTGGGTGGCACAAGGGGGTTGGCGTGCGGGGACAACCGTCGCGCTGGGGCGGACGGGCGGGCGAGCGCGCGTCTGGCTACCCGGGGTTACCTTCGGTCATCTTTCCAATCTCACGGAGAGGAGGAAGGGAGAGAGAGAAAGAGAGAGAGGAAAGGAAAGGAAGAAGAGAGGAGGAGGATAAGCGAGACAGAAAGAGAAGGAAGGAGGGAGGAAGAGGGAAGGAAAGAGAGGGGGAGAGAAAGAGGGGGGAGGGAAGGAAGGAGAGAGAGAGAGCGGGAGGGAAGGGGAGAGAGAAGGAACGAGGGAGGAAGAGGGAAGGAAAGAAAAAGGGAAGAAAGGGGGAGGGAGGGAAGGAGAGGGGGAGGGAGGAAAGGAGGGAGAGACAGATAGATGGGAGGGAAGGAGAGAGAAGGAAGGAGGGAAGAAGAGGAAAGGAAAGAAAGGGGGAGAGAAAGGGGGAGGGGAGGGAAGAGGGAGGGAGGGAAGGAGGGAGAGAAGGAACGAGGGAAGGAAAGAAAGGGAGGGAAGAGGGGGAGGGAGGGAAGGAGAGGGAGGAAAGGAGGGAGAGACTGAGGGAAGGAGAGAGAAGGAAGGAGGGAAGGAAAGGGAAGGAAAGAAAGAAGGGGAGAGAAAGAGGGGAGGGAAGGAGGGAGGGAAGGAGAGCGAGAGAGAAGGAAGGAGGGAAGAAGAGGAAAGGAAAGAAAGGGGGAGGGGAGGGAAGAGGGAGGGAGGGAAGGAGGGAGAGAAGGAACGAGGGAAGGAAAGAAAGGGAGGGAAGGGGAGGGAGGAAAGGAGGGAGAGACAGGGAAGGAGAGAGAAGGAAGGAGGGAAGGAAAGGGAAGGAAAGAAAGAAGGGGAGGGAAGGAGGGAGGGAAGGAGAGCGAGAGAGAAGGAAGGGAAGAAGAGGGGAAGAAAAAAGGGGGAGAGAAAGAGGGGAGGGAAAAAAGGGGGAGAGAGAAGGAAGGGGAAGAAGAGGGCAGGAAAGAAAGAGAGGAGGAGGAGGAGGAGAGAGAGACCCACCCTCTTCCAGCGAAGTCACTCTCTCGCCGCAGACGCTCTGGGGAGACGCGACCGCAGCTTTACCCCCACCCCCCACTTCTCTGCTGACGCCACCTGGGCTTCTGAGCCGCTGGTTTGGCAGCAGGCGTACAGCAGAGGGGATCCCGTAGGTTAGAGGAGGGGGTCAAGGAGAGGGGGGGTTAATCCCTGGTTGGCCCGCAGAACAAACTGGCATGGAGGGGATTGTAGCCCTCGAGGGGTTTTAAGGCACCACGAGACGCTTGTTGGTTGGCTTCACACGACATTCTGGCCCTGGGGACTAAGTTAACCCTTCTCTGGTTTTGTGGAGTGCGGTCAAACAGAACCCAACCCACAGGAGCAGGGAATCATCCAAAACCTAGCTAAGGTGACCTTGTGTGTATGTGACAGCTAAGGAGGCAGCTGATCTTAGATAATCAGTTTGTGTAGTGATTAAGGTGCTGGCCTAGAAATGAGACCCTGAGTACTATCATAGTTCTGCCTTAGGCATGAAAGCCAGCTGGGAGATTTTGAGCCAATCACCAGGAGACTGGGAGTTCTAGTTCTGCCTTAGGCATGAAAGCCAGCTGGGAGATTTTGAGCCAATCACCAGGAGACTGGGAGTTCTAGTTCTGCCTTAGGCATGAAAGCCATCTGGGAGATTTTGAGCCAATCACCAGGAGACTGGGAGTTCTAGTCCCACTTAAAGCATGAAAGCCATCTGGGAGATTTTGAGCCAATCACCAGGAGACTGGGAGTTCTAGTTCTGCCTTAGGCATGAAAGCCAGCTGGGAGATTTTGAGCCAATCACCAGGAGACTGGGAGTTCTAGTTCTGCCTTAGGCATGAAAGCCATCTGGGAGATTTTGAGCCAATCACCAGGAGACTGGGAGTTCTAGTCCCACTTAAAGCATGAAAGCCATCTGGGAGATTTTGAGCCAATCACCAGGAGACTGGGAGTTCTAGTTCTGCCTTAGGCATGAAAGCCAGCTGGGAGATTTTGAGCCAATCACCAGGAGATTGGGAGTTCTAGTTCTGCTTTAGGCATGAAAGCCAGCTGGGAGATTTTGAGCCAATCACCAGAAGACTGGGAGTTCTAGTTCTGCCTTAGGCATGAAAGCCAGCTGGGAGATTTTGACCCAATCACCAGGAGATTGGGAGTTCTAGTTCTGCTTTAGGCATGAAAGCCAGCTGGGAGATTTTGAGCCAATCACTAGGAGACTGGGAGTTCTAGTCCCACTTAAAGCATGAAAGCCAGCTGGGAGATTTTGAGCCAATCACCAGGAGACTGGGAGTTCTAGTTCTGCCTTAGGCATGAAAGCCAGCTGGGAGATTTTGAGCCAATCACCAGGAGATTGGGAGTTCTAGTCCCACTTAAAGCATGAAAGCCAGCTGGGAGATTTTGAGCCAATCACCAGGAGACTGGGAGTTCTAGTTCTGCCTTAGGCATGAAAGCTAGCTGGGAGATTTTGAGCCAATCACCAAGATACTGGGAGTTCTAGCCCCGCTTTAGGCATGAAAGCTGGCTAGGTGACTCTGGGCCAGCCTCTCTCTTTCAACCCAACCCACCCTCACAGGGTTGTTGTTCACAGTAGGAAAAAGAAAGAGTATTATTATGTATGTTCGCCATCTTGAATTACTTACAGAGGAATAACGGTGGAATAAAAAAATGAATAAATAACCTGACTAAATGTGTGGGGGGGAATTGGTGATTTAGGGAGCTGCTGCCGCCAGGCATTGTGTTGTATGAATGGTAGGCCTCCTGCTGAGTTTATAACCTGGCTAGCAACTGTCCTCTTTGTTTGAGGTCCATGTACAGGACCATCTCCTTGACCATTGATCTAAACAAGGGAGGGTGACCACAATTGTCCTGAGGGCAGGACAAGAAGCAACGGATGGATCTCTTATTTTATGTTTATGAAAATACGTTTTCCTCCTATCCTTTATATCCCAGAGGTAAGCATGCCATCCTTCGTGGAGGTCATGTCCTTCTAGTGTCAGAGTTCTCCCTTCTTTTAATTTAATCCACTCCTTTATCCAAATTATTTTTGCCGCCTTTTGGTATAATTCCCAATCAGGGAGCCCAAACCCTCCCAAATTTCTTTTCCCTTGAAATGTCTTAAGAGATATCCTTGATTTCTTACCCTCCCACAAGAAATTCCTGATATATTTATTCAAATCCAGGAAGAATTTTTTATCCAGTGATACCGGTATGTTTTGAAATAAAAATAGAAATTTCGGTAGAATATTCATTTTGATCGCCGCAATTTTCCCGGTCAGGGACAATTTAAGTCTCCTCCACCTATCGAGGTCTTGATTGGTTTTCTGCAATAAGGGAGTATAATTATCATCTTTTAATGAAGATAGTCTTGCGGTAATCCATATTCCCAGATATTTTGTTTTCTTAACTACCTGGAGGCCTAGTAGATCTTCTAATTCTTTCGTTTGTAGGTTTGTCATATTTTTCACGATTATTTTAGTTTTGTTCTTATTAAGTTTAAGGCCCGCGACTTCTCCATAGTTCTGAACTTCCTGCATTAATTTTGAGCCGGTGTCTAATGGGTCTTCAATTATAAAGGCGACGCCGTCCGCAAAAGCCTGGGTTTTAAATGATTCCTTCCTAATCTTTAAGCCTTTGATATCTTCATTTGCTCTAATCTTTCTAAGTAGGACCTCTAGTGCTAGAATGTAAAGTAAGGGGGATAGGGGACATCCCTGCCTGACTCCTCTTTGGATCTGAAATGTCCGAGTTCTGTCTCCATTCACTAGTATGTTTGCCCTTTGATTATGATAGATATTCTCTATCATCCTCCTAAAGTTAGTCCCGAATCCCATTAGATCTATTTGATTTATCATGAAGGTCCAATTTAAATTGTCGAATGCCTTTTGGGCATCAACAAACATTAAAGCCATCTGCTTTTCAGGGTGTTGTTCATAGTATTCAATAGTATTTAAGACTGTTCTCAAGTTGTCTCTAATCTGTCTCCCAGGGAGAAAACCATTTTGATCCTTGTGTATCCATCGGTTTAAGATTTTCTTAAATCTCTCCGCAATTATAGTCATAAATAATTTATAATCTGCGTTAAGCAGTGAGATGGGTCTATAGTTGGAAATCTGTTTCGGGTCGGCAGCTTCTTTCAGAATGATCGTCAGGTAGGCTTCCCTCCAGGAGTCTGGGATTGTTATACCAGCAATAACATCATTTAAAATTTCTAGCAGTTCCAATTTCAGGGCATCATCAAATTTTTGATATAGTTCCCCAGGGAGACCATCAGGGCCTGGGGTTTTATTCTTCTTTATTTTAGATAAGGCAGATCTTAACTCCTCTATGGTGATCTTTTCATTTAACATTTCCTTTTCTTCTTCCGAAATTTGAGGGAGGTTGGCTTCCAACAAATACTGTTCTACCTTATTTAACTCAATTCCTTCGTTTTTGTAAAGACACTCATAAAATTTTCTTATACTTTCTAATTTATCTTCTTCCTTTGTCAACAAGTTGCCCTGCGGGTCTTCTAAAGCTAATATTTGGTTTTTTTCCTTCTCTTTTTTTAATTTATACGCCAACCATCTCCCCGACTTGTTAGCATTCTCGAAACAATAATGCTTAGATCTTCTTATTTTTTGAGCCATCTCCTCCTGGTCCAATAAATTCAATCGGTGTCTCAACATCAACCACTGTTGTTTCGTCTCCTCGTCTCCCGGTCGTTGCTGTAATTCGGCCTCAGTTTGTATTAATTTTTGAGTAAGTTCTTCTCTACTCTTTCTTTTTTCCTTATTTTTAAAGGCAGTATATGAAATAGCTATTCCCCTGACATACGCCTTCATAGTGTCCCACACAATTTCTTTGGCTGTCTCTCGATTCCCATTTTCTAAGAAGAAGCGTTTAATTTCTTCATTCAATTTTAGTGTAAACTCTTTTTCGTTTAAGAGATTGGTCCTTAAACTCCATCTCTGTTGTATTTTCTTCATATCGTGGGACCAACTGATTTCTAGGAGCTTATGATCTGCCCAAGTATTAGAGGCCATATTAACTTTCTTTATTTCTAACGCCAATTTTCTGGTAGCCCAAACCATATCGATTCGGGACCAGGAGTTCTGTGGGATGGAATAAAATGTGAATTGTCTGTCCTGGGGATGTAAGGTACGCCACATGTCAATTAAATTTATCTCATCTACTAAGTCAAAGAAGGTCTTTGGTAGGGGAGATCTTTTATTCTTTTTTGTTATATCGCTCTTATAATCAAGCTTTGGATCCACAATTCCATTAAAGTCCCCTAGCATACAAATTTCAAATTTGTACGTGGCGGGAAATTAGACAGAAGATATATACCAAGGTTCCTAGCTGGTTGTCGATTATGGAAGCTCTAGTGGTCCCAAATAGGAGAGGAAACTATAAAATGGGCACATATAAGGATATCTTGGACGAAGAAGGGAAGCTCAAACCTTTGGAAGCATTGAGGGACCAGGGGTTCAATCTGGATTGGTGGAACTATCTCCAAATTAAGTCTAGATTTCAAGAAGATAGAGATAGAAGGGGTATTGAAATGAAATATGGATATTTTGATAAAATTATTTGGGGTCCAGATAAGAAAATGCTATCCAAAATTTATAACTTTATATTAGATGAGGATAGAGCGGAGATGATAGCTAAAAAACAGTTAAGCATTTGGGAGAAAAACTTAGGATATGGCCTTAATTTCAATGACTGGGAGACAGCTTGGAATAGGAATCTCAAAATAACAAAATCGTCAACATTCAGGGAAAACCACTACAAAATGTTGCATAGGTGGTATCTAGCCCCGGACAGGCTGGCTAAAATATTCCCAAACTCTTCTGCTTTATGCTGGAAATGTGGAAAAACGGTCGGCACCTTTTATCATCTTTGGTGGACTTGTCCCGAGACCAAGAAGTTTTGGTTAAAGATCCGACTCTGGCTCTCTGAAATAATGGGACAGGAGATAGTCCTGGCCCCGGAATTCTTTCTCTTAGGTATGACGGAAGATGGTCTCAACAATAATAAAACCCATTTGGCAATTCAAATTATTACTGCGGCTAGAATAGCCTTTGCGAAACTTTGGAAATCTAAATCTACCCCCTCTGAGGAAACATTAATAAATAAAATCCTAGAGTGCGCAGAGATGGCTAAACTGACAAACGAGCTAAAAAATGAAGAAAATTCTAAGCACTATGAAGTATGGGGAATTTGGTATAATTGGTTAAAGAATAGGATAAAAGTATGATAATAGGCTATAGTTGCTTAAACACCAGAAATGGACTCAATTGTATAGAAATGTAGAGGATTATATAGTATTGTATAATATAATGTATAGTGATAGTTATGGATGGAATCCATCCAATATTTGACTTATGAAATGTGTAAACACCGTACCCCGGATCAAGATTGAGATTGTATTTTGTCTTTTTAAATATTGGAAAACTCAATAAAGTATATAAAAAAAAAAAAAAAAAAAAGAAGCAACGGATGGAAACTAATCAAGGAGAGAAGCAACTTAGAACTAAGGAGAAATTTCCTGACAGTGAGAACAATTAACCAGTGGAACTCCTTGCCTCCAGAAGTTGTGGATGCTCCATCACTGGAGGCTTTTGAGAAGAGACTGGACAGCCATTTGCCAAAAATGGTATAGGGTATAGGGTCTCCTGTCTGAGCAGGGGGTTGGACTAGAAGACCTCCAAGGTCCCTTCCAACTCTATTATTCTGTGTTAAAAGAGCCGTGCTGGCACAGTGGTTGGAATGCAGTATTGCAGGCTAATTCGGCCGACTGCCAGCAGTTCGATTCTGACCGGCTCAAGGTGGACTCAGCCTTCCTTCCTTCCTTCCGAGGTGGGTAAAATGAGGACCCAGATTGTTGGAGGCAATACACTGACTCTGCAAACTGCTTAGAGAGGGCTATAAAGCACTATGAAGCGGTATATAAGTCTAAGTGCTATTGCTATTCTATTCGGTTTTATTTTTTTGTAAAAAAGGAAAGGCACATGAGAGAAAGGGTATGGCATGCCTTCATGTTTTGCAGAAATGGGAGTTTCGGTCCCTGCGCAACATCTGGACATCGCCTTCCATCCATTCCACCTGTGCTGTGGATTATGGGAGTTGTGATCCAAAAGCCAGTTTAAAAGGCATCTGGTTAAAGCAGCTCCTTTTCCTCTTTCATGCTGTCTCTGTTTAAGACTTCTTGGAAAAAAAAAACAATTCAGACGAGAAGAGTTTTTCCTCTGTCCTTTAATTTAAACGACAGGAAGGATGGGGGGGGGGGGGCACATAGAAAAGGATTTTATTTTTTCATCATTTCTGTGTCTGTTTCAGTTTCAGGCTGATTTTTGCTCTGTTTTTTTATTTTTTATTTTTTTTTGAAGTTGAATTTCCATTTGCAATTGTATTTATTTATGATGCAACTAAATCAAGGGTTTTCTGCAGAATTAGATGTTTGTGGACCTCATTAAGCCCTGTGTGTTACAAAAATATGTAGCCCTCCATCAGGTTTACTCGCTTCTCCTAGTCTAGAAAAAAATCTGTGAGATTCGTCACGCAAGTCCATTCTGGGGGTGGGGTGGGGGTTTCCCCAACCTCTTGCCTCTATCAACTCTTTATGGTCCCTTGTGTTTGTGGCTCATGTGGATGACTCAAGCCGAATTTTCTCATTCAGACTGAAAACCCAGATCCTTAAAGGAGATGAGTTCGTAGGTTTGATAAAATAGTAACTCAGAGGTGATGAATTTGTAGCGTGAGTAAGAGTTTGTGGAACAATCACATGTGTAAGATGCATGACTAGGAAATTTGGAGTTGTCATCTCAACGCTTCTGACGCATGCTAGCTTGGGGAAAGCAGTAAAAAAAACAACCTATTTAATAATTAAAAAAAGCATCAGAATATTCAGTGAAACTAGAAAGAACATTGACCTCTCAGAAGCTAAAGCTTGAAGGCGAAAATAGCATGCACAGAACAATATCCGTACAAGCCAACATGTTTTTCTAAGGCGAGCTAAGCCAATTATTTCATCTTACTTTTCAATGACAGCCTCTGTGGCTTAAACTTTATCTTCTGCCTACGTTCAGAGGCCTCCAATTATCTTCCCCATTATCTTGGAAAGTTGGAATGGGTAGATTGAGAGTTGTAAAGACTTTTGTTTCTCTAAAACTTTCCTGAATCTGCCCCCTTCTTCTCCTTCCCGCAAATTATCAACCGCACGAAGAAACTTCAAATTTGGTTTAAGACTCACTTTTGATTCACCTGGAGTGACCCTGAGGATGAAATAGACTAGCGTTTCTCAATTTGGGGCAATTTGAAGATACAGGCAATACCCTAAGTTATAACCATTTGTTTAGGTGATTGAAGTTACAACGGTGCTGATTTATGGCCGTTTTCACACTTATATCTGTTACTTGGTCACATGATCAAAATTTCGACCCTTAGCAAATGGCATGTATTTATGACGGTTGCAATGTCCCGGGGTCATGTGATCCCTTTTTGCGATCTTCTGACAAGCAAAGTCAGTGGGAAAGCCAGATTCACTTAACAACTATGTTACTAACTTAACAACTGTTAAGAAAGAGCCTTGATAGTACAGTGGTCTACACACCCTGTTATTAACACAGCTGCCTGCAATTTACTGCTGGTTCAAATCTCTCCAAGGCTCAAGGTTGACTCAGCCTTCCATCCTTTCTAAGGTAGGTGAAATGAGGACCCAGTTTGTGGGGGCAATAAGCTGACTTTGTATAAATATACAAAAGTATGAAGGCTATTGCTTAACGCATTGTAAGCTGCCCTGAGTCTCCGGAGAAGGGCGGCATATAAATCAAATTAAAAAAAAAAAACTGTCAAGAGGGAGGCCAGATTCACTTAACAACCATGTTACTAACTTACTTAACTGTGTTACTAACCATGTTACTAACTTAACACTTAACTGTGTTATTAACAACTGCAGTGCTTCACTTAACAACTATGGCAAGAAAAATGGGGCAAAGTTCACTTAACATCTGTCTCACTTAGCAACAGAAATGTGGGGCTCAGTTGGGGTTGTAAATCGAGGACTATCTGTACTTCATTAAACTCTTTAGGTGAAAGATTGGGAAGAAGACAATCTTCTTGCCTTCTTCCTAATCTCTAGGAAGATTGTAGATGTGAGCAACCAAGGGATATCAAAAATTGTTCATGGCTTTGCTAAGAAGTATCAGGTTAGCCCAAGGTATGGAAAGCATGAAAGAAGAAATGCCAATTTTTCAAAAAGAAACCCAATCTTAACAAACTCAATAATAAATGTGTGCAGTTTCCGAAAGATGCCCTAATTAATTCATGAGCCATGAGCCAAACTTCAAAAGAAATACAGTCATTTATTAGGAGTACCATTTTGGCAATATTCGGATGCAGTAAGAACTAATCCCACGTAGATTTTTGTTCCCCTATGACCCTGTCTCTCCTCTCCTCCCTGGCCATGTCATAAATCACATTCTCCACTTTGGCTGGCTGTGAAATCCAACACCCTCCTCCTGATTGCGGTAAGAAAGCATGTATGGAATGTAGCTTCAGTTAGGGAAATCAATCAGCTCTATCAGTTCTCCCTCCCTCCTGCTCATGGCAACTTGAAAGCTTTGCAAGTTGACAAAATGAGGGCTGGAAAACCCTATCATCTTTTCCAAGATTCTGGACTTTTAAGTCCTAAAATATCTAAAGAGCAAGAAAGATGATTAGGGGGCTCGAGGCTAAAATAGATTGCAGGAACTGGGTTTGTCTAAGTCTAGTAAAAAGAAGGACTAGGAGTGACATGATAGCAGTGTTCCAATATTTCAGGGACTGTCCTAAAGAAGAGGGGGACAACCTAGTCTCCAAAGCACCTGAAGGCAGGACAAGAAGCGATCGATGGAAACTAATTAAAGAGAGAAGCAACCTAGAACTAAGGAGAAATTTCCTAAGAGTGAGAATAATTAAACAATGGAGTGGCTTGCCTTCAGGAGTTGTGGCTGGAGGTTTTCAAGAAGAGACTGGACAACCTCTTGTCTGGACTTGTATAGGGTCTCCTGCTTGAGCAGGGGGGTGGACTAGAAGACCTCCAAGGTCCCTTCCAACTCTGTTATTCTGTTAGCTCCACCTGTCCTATAAGACTTGGCACATTCAAGTCTGCCCATCATTTTTTGGTGGGATTTTTCACACAACTCCAAAACACAATACAGTCCTTCCCATGCTTATCAGTTAGCAAGATGTTCTCTCCTTCTTCGCCTTCAAACTTTTTATTCCAAAAGTATTTTGTGTGGTTATGACTAAACAATTCATTTTTTTCCCCAGATCAGTCCCAAGCCTTTTGTTCCAAAATGTTGCAGGCTTATCGTAGTTGTCTTTAGACAATTAACTTCTGTGATGTGATCAGCGAAAAAGACACTTTCTCACCATCATCCCACATACATCATTCTGATGCACAAAACTGTGCACCGGATCTTTGGATAACTACTCCAGGCTTGGCTATTTTTTTTAAAGCAGGCGGTTTGTAGTGATTTATGGTTGGGATGCGGTGGCTCAGTGGCTAAGATGCTGAGCTTGTCGATCGAAAGGTTGACAGTTCAGCAGTTTGAATCCCTAGTGCCGTGTAATGGGGTGAGCTCCCGTTACTTGTCCCAGCTTCTGCCAACCTAGCAGTTCGAAAACACGTAAAAAAAAATGCAAGTAGAAAAATAGGGACCACCTTTGGTGGGAAGGTAACAGCGTTCCATGCGCCTTCGGTGTTTAATCGTGCCGGCCACATGACCACGGAGATGTCTTTGGACAGCGCTGGCTCTTTGGCTTAGAAATGGAGATGAGCACTGCCCCCTAGAGTCGGGAAAGACTAGCATATATGTGCGAGAGGAACCTTTACCTTTACCTTATATGGATTCTTATTTGAAGGGTCCTTGGTGCTCTCTGAGCTTGGTTGTTTTCTTGCAGATGTTTCATTACCCAAACTAATCACTCACACTGATGATGTTACCTAGTCAGGCAATGAAATGTCTGCAAGAAAACAACCAAGCTCAGAAATCACCAAGGACCTCTCATTTCAACCCTGAGCTGCAAATATTCTCCTCTATTTGTCAATCTTATTTGCCAATCTCACACACTTCTAGCAGAGATCCTGGCTGGTTTTCAAGCTAATGTCCCACAGGCAGTGAAGAAATTGAAGCTGAAAGGTGGTTGAATAAGATTCTAAATTCAAAACCCGTGGGAAGATCTCAAATATGCCCTCTATGCAAAGAGGCCTACAAATAATTCTCAGTTGGAAGAGTTCTGCAAAGATGATGAGGGGATTCCAGCATCAAGAATAGAAATATAGGTGTTGATTTTGCCTTCCCTTTTTTTGTGAAGCACCATTTAGAGCACAGAAATACTGAGAAAGGAAGAAAAGCCAATACTTTATTTGCCTTCTACCATGTTTCCCCGAAAACAAGACCAGGTCTTGTATTAATTTTTGCTCCAAAAGACGCATTAGGGCTTATTTTCTGGTTAGGTCTTATTTTGGGGAAAATATGGTACTAAATGCATCCATCTGGCTGACAACGGGGGCTTATTTTGGAGGTAGGGCTTATAATACAAGCATCCTGAAAAATCATGCTAGGGCTTATTTTCCATTTGGCTCTTATTTTCAGGGAAACGGTATGTTCTTCACTCTATTTTTTTTCCAACAAAAATCACTTTTCTCTTTTCTTAATTCCAAAAGTTTATCATAAATCATGTAATATGGCTGGGAAAAAATCCAAGTTCAACCACAGAATTCAAAAAATGACTTTGAGCCAGTTGGCTTCTCTTAAGGTCAGTCTAAGGATAAAGATGATCTTGGTGTCAGTAGCAGAACATAAATTCCTGCACCACACAACTCTCAGATTAGAAAATCAAACCACAGTGACTCTCTTACTATAAGGTGTTGTAACCACGGAAGTACATCCTCTCAAGCACAAAAGTGGGCCAATTCAAACAGCACACTGAAACATATGTAACTCAATTCCCCTTTTGCCTAAACTGCCATGTTGTAGGAACCTGGTTACTTGACACCAAGAGATTTCAGAGGAAAGCAGGTATAAAAGAGGAAGAAATAAATAAATACTGCTCTACAAGGTCTCGATTCTGTGTATTCTGGAGTTAAAAGTGGCAACCAAAAAAGGAAAAGGATATGACCTGGCCTCCATCTGCCTTCTCCCACCCCACCCCCCAAATCTGGCATGAAGTTAATATGGGTATTTACAGAATCTTTTCATCGCCTCTTTCATGATGATCTGCAACCGCTGATGGCAAATTTGATGACTAATCACAAACATTTGCAGAATTTCCAGAAACTTTCCACTCTCGCCAACATTGCAGATGTGAAGCTCAGGTAGAACAAGTCCTCAAGAACACACAAGAGGCAACGGACATGCCCCAGTTTTAAGATAAATCTGTTGCATTCTCGTATTGACCCACGAAGGTCACGGAATAACTGACAGCATCTCAAAAAAGGTAGAACACAGGAAATGGGGATTGGCAGCTCCTTTGCCTGAAAAACTACATTTTTTTTTTTTGAGTTGCATAAAGAAGTCTGTATCAGGGGTGAAATGCTATTGGTTTAGACCGGTTCGACTGAACCGGTAGCGATGGTGGCGGGTGATTCGGAGAACCGGTAGCTATGTCAGCGTGAGGCTCCACCCACCTGCCCGGTCATTGTTACTTCCTGGTTTTAAGCAGGAAGTAACCTTTTTTTACCCTCTGCGCATGTCCAGAAGGGTTTGCACATGCACAGAGGGTCCGTGTGTGCATGTGACACCTGCACTTCCGAACAGGTAGGGAAGGTAAGTAGGTTTCCTCCTGATCTCTACCTTTAAGCCATGATATACAGTTGTTTCTTGCATTCGTACCCCATTTCTCCTCTGGAACATTGTTCCCCAACTGTAGCAACTTCAAGATGGTGGGACTTCAATTCCCAGAATTCCCCAGACAACATGTTGGACTTCTTGCCTTGAAGCCGTTGTGCTAACAGTGTTTTGCTGGACTACTTGCAGCCAGAGGCTGCTGGAAATATGTATGTGTGTGTGTGTGTGTGTGTGTGAGCGCTTTGCTTGTGACTGGCCATAAACATGGGAGCATTTGGGGGAAAGTTGGAGCAATAAAGCGGAGTTGGAACTGTCAGCTGACTGTGTTGCCTCCGTGCCTTGCCCCGAATCATCACAAATATGTAGAGGAAGCATCAATTGAGGGTCCTTCAGCCAGATCTGCAGAATGTTCTCAGTTTCATGGCCTCCAAAGCTCTTTTGAAGGATTTGCAATTTCCCAGGAAACTTATTCCTCGGCCTGCCCTTAGGAACAGCTGCCCCTGCCAACTCGGAGAGCTGATTTGTTAATGGCCCGTCTCGCTCTCCTGGCAGGAAATAAGCCGCAACTGGTGCCAAGACATTTGGGCCTACAATGGTAACACAATCTTCCTTTTTTTTGCCCTTTATCATGGAAAGAAATGCCACTTCCACTTGATCATGTTTTCTTTCTTTCTTTCTTTTTTTTTTTTTTTTTTGTTCTTGGACCAGGGAATTACTTCCGAGCTCAAAAGCTCCCTTTCCTTTCCAGAGGCTTCTTGGAGCTGTTTCCTAAACATTTTTTTGGCATAGTCTACTCCCAAATTTTTCTGGACTTGGTGCCTTTCCTATTAGTTCAAATTAGTTTTTGGAATGCTGTCATACAATAGGTGAGGATATTGTTTCACCCCATTGTGTGTTGTCTAATCTGACTGGTTTTGATTTTCCGGTGTCCAAGACAGGAGCACACAAAATACAGTCCTGTAGTTAAAGGATATAATGATTTTCTGAATTTATCTAATGGTCCAAGTTTGTACAACACACTGAACTATAAACTTATACCCGTGTTTCCCCAAAAATAAGTTCAAAAATATTTTTTGAACCCCGAAATAAGCACTTGGCCTTATTTTCGGGGAGGTCTTATTATTTTGGGGCACATGGAGCAAGACGGGGCTCCTCTTGCCATCTTACCTGATTTCCAGCTCTGTCTCCCTAATCCTAACCAGACGAAATGGCGGGAACTGGCTGCGCATGGGTTTAAATATTTTCGGGGAGGGCTTATTTTTGGGGAAACAGGGTTGTTTGATTGCAACTTACTTTCAAGATCATCTCCTTCCGCCAGAATTAATTCATCTGATACATACAGTGCATTGGAATTTCATTTTAATATATGCCATTGTGTATACAGGAAAATGTCAATAAAGATTATTCAATTCAAACACAGTGGGGGAAAATTGCTTATGATTTTTTAAGGTTAGGGGCCTGAGGCAAAGAAGAGATGAAATAATCCATTTTCTGGATTTACCCTACGCATTCAAACATAAAATAACCAAATGGGTCCAGTTCGCACAACATGTAAAGCCATGTATGCAAAAGAAAACAGCAACATTAGAATGAACCTAGATTATCACTAACCAAGGTCAAGGCGTCGTGCAAATGTTTCACTTCACAAATTTTGTGCAAAACTTTCAGCCTGCTGCTAATATCTGTAGCAAAAAATGTTTCCCATTCTTGTACTTAGCAAGATATCCTTTCTGTTTCTCTTTTTGTGGGAAATTTTAGCATGACTTTAGGGAGAAAATGTATGAGTGACTTGAATGTCAGACGTTGTACTTGAAAGATAACCAGTTAATTCCAAAAACAAAATGAAATGGAGGGAGAATGAATGAATGAATGAATGGGAAGGAAGGAGAGAAAGAAAGAAAGAAGAAAGAAAGAAAGAAAGAAAGAAAGAAAGAAAGAAAGAAAGAAAGAAAGAAAGAAAGAAAGAAAGAAAGAAAGAAAGAAAGGGAGGGGAGGGAGGGGGAAGGAAGGAAGGAAGGAAGGAAGGAAGGAAGGAAGGAAGGAAGGAAGGAAGGAAATATCACAAGTTAAACACATTTAGTTACTTCAAGATTACAAGCATTCATCCCAGATTCTCTTATCCACAAACAAATCTACAAAGTATCACCAATTCAGTCCTGATGTCACTAAAAGTCCATTAAGCATTTCTGTGTACAATATTATTTATTAAAGGGTGAGATTATCTCTGCTGACACTTCAACCTTCAATTTACTTTGTGTTCTGGGCAGGATTGCCCCAAAGAGTGATTCAAATAACTCCAGGGCTTGATCTGTGACTTCCAAATGTGTAAAAAGCTTTCCAAATCAGCCAAGTGATTTTTTTTTTTGCTCCCACAAAATGAGGCGCCCTCCTTTTTCTGCTTTGCTTTTTCCTTAAAACCATAATTGACTGCTGCATTGATGGATGCAGATGTAAAACTCCATTTAGAGCCTGAATGGATCCTTGTGGAATCAAGCCAGAAATGGATTTTGAGTCCTTTGCTATTATTGTACTGGCTGCCAAAGTGCTCTGGTGAAGCACGAACAGGAAAGCATCTGAATTCCAGCATCTCATTTGAGGTTCTGCTTATTCTAGCTAGGGCATCAACGATAGATTATGATTGGGGATGAGAACTGTTAGATTGGTTTCGCTTACTCTTTTAGTGGTTCCTGAAATCCTTTAATCTCTTTTTAGGCATGCTTTTATCCTTTCTTTCTTTCTTTTTTTAATTTGAGGGTTGGTGGCTTAGAGTGGTACGATGGCGCTATTATTTAAAATAAATTGCTTTATGGTTGTTAGAAAGACCTTAACCCCATTCTTAACAAGAGGTAAGCTGCAAATCCTGTTCTTATTGCAGTTAAGGGGTAGGGCCATTAACAGGGGTGGGCTTATGGGGGTTTGCAGGGGTTCGGGAGAACCTCTAGCTAAGAATCTGTGCAGTTTGGAGAACCCACAGATGCCACTCCTGGCTGGCCCCGCCTACCTCGCCCCTCCCCTCCCAGGAGTCCCCACGTGGCCCGTTTTGGATGCCAGGTAAGTGCAGGGCACATGCAGAGGCTCGGGGAGGGTGAAAAACAGGTCTACCGGAAGATCGGGAAGGCCAGAAATGGGCCTGTTTCCGGCCTGCAGAGGGCCTCCGGAGCCTGGGGAGGCCATTTTCACCCTCCTGGAGGCTCAAGAAAAGCCTCCAGAGTCTAGGGAGGGCAAAAACAACCCCCCCCACACACACACAGTGGTGCAAAAGGCTGACTAGGCCGCACCCACCATGGCCACGCCCACTCAGCAACCGGGCAGAGAACCCCTTGCTAAATCTTTTGAAGCCGACCCCTGGCCATTAATAGAAGATAATACAGGTAGTCCTCGATTTAAACACTTTGTTGAGTGAGTGTTCAAAGTTACAACGGCACTGAAAAATGTTTTTCATACTTACGACCGTTGCAGCATCCCCGTGGTCATGTGATCAAAATTCAGATGCTTGGCAACTGACTTGTACTTATGACGTTTGCAGTGTGCCGGGGTCACGTGATTTATTTTTATTTTATTTTATTGCAATTTATATGCCACCCTTCTCCCGAAGGACTCAGGGCGGCTTACAAGATAAAAATTCAACAATATGAATTAAATATAAATTAAAATCCAATTAAAATTAATTAAAATTATTACAATGTAAAAAAAAACCCCTCAACGGGTCAGTCCATTTGATGAAAAAGCTACGTCTTCAGTTCGCAGCGGAAGGAGAGGCTGTCCTAAGCCCGGTGGGCAAACTGTTCCAGAGGGTCGGCGCTCCCACAGAGAACGCTCTCCCCCTGGGGGCCGCCAGCCGACATTGTCTGACTGACGGCACCCTGAGGAGGCCCGCTCTGTGAGAGCGCACAGAACAATGGGAGGATGGCAGAAGATGGTCCTGCAAGTACCCCGGGCCTAAGCCATGTAGGGCTTTATAGGTGAACACCAGCACCTTGAAACGAACCCGGAGGACCACCGGCAGCCAGTGCAGCTCGCGCAGGAGAGGTGTTACACGGGAGTAACAAGAGGCTCCCGTAACAACCCGCGTGGCCGCATTCTGGATGCCTCCGGGTGCATCCCAAGGGGAGCCCCATGTAGAGGGCGTTACAGTAATCCAACCGAGAAGTAACAAGGGCATGAGTGACCGTGGCGAAGGCATCCCAGTCTAGGAAAGGGCACAACTGGCGCACCAGGCGTACCTGTGCAAAAGCCCCCCTGCTTACAGCTGTCAAGTGATCTTCTCAGATAAACTTGAGGACTCCCTGTACTTAAGTAAAAATATCATATAGTACAGGGATCCCCAACCTTGTTCTGCTCCAGCTACGGACCCCAAAAAACGCAGCACACACAAAGTCTGTTCAAACCTTAGTTTACTAAATAAACCAGTTTTTTTACAACAACGGCTGTTCATTAACTGCATTAACAGCCGCCAAGAATTCAAAGAATAATACTGAAAGCTTACTGTGGTTGGCAGAATGCCCAGAAGCAATGTGCAGGAAGCTGATAAGATAAGCAAGACAAGACACAAAGGTATGTGAATGAAGTTGTTCCCTGCAAATTGCTTCAGTCGGCGTTCCTCCTTAAATAAGCTAAGGGAGTGGCCAATTAGCCCCAAGCCTTACTCTCAAGGAGACCTCCTCCTGAGGAGCCACTCCTGCCTTTTGGCAGCTCTGCACTGTGAGCATCGCAGGTGTGCGCGCCTACACACATGCACCTGCGCTTGCCCCTCCCACAAAATCATCCCCTCTTTCCCTGCTTTGGGCCACCAACCCAGAAAGATTAAGGATCCCTGGCTTAGTACATCTAGAACAGGGGTGTCAAATCATGGCCAGGGTGGGCGTGGCCAAGCTCAATATCACTCGTGTTGGGTGTGCCTGTGGTGGCCCTA
Organism: Pituophis catenifer annectens; assembly: GCF_029215685.1. Classification (NCBI taxonomy): domain Eukaryota; kingdom Metazoa; phylum Chordata; class Lepidosauria; order Squamata; family Colubridae; genus Pituophis; species Pituophis catenifer. The sequence goes on along the minus strand of NW_027256934.1, from coordinate 164,994 downwards.
GCACTTTGCCAGCGAAAATGGGCTCCTGAGCTCCTTTTTGGCTGTGACAGCTTCCTGAAACCCTCTGCCAGTGAAAACGGAGTTTGGGAGGTACTGCCCGCGGCCCGCGAGCTCCATTTTCGCTGGCAGAGGCACCATGGGCCGGTCCTTTGCTGTTTCCAGAGTGGCCCCACCGGCCAGATCTAACCATCCCCTGGGCCGGATCCAGCCCCCGGCCTTGAGTTTGACACCCCTGTTCTAAATCCTACAGTCTTTGTGTTTTGATGTTTATTGGAGACCCATTTTTTTCATTTTCCAATAAGGGAGTTTCAGAGCAGCTTCTGAAATAATCCCCAACATATCACTATAAGTAAACCTCAATTTATGACTGGTCACTTGGTGACTGTTCGAAAGTTATGACAGACTCCCCCAAAAGGTACTTATGACCCGATTCTGAAATTCCAATGGCTGCAGGGAAGGTGGTCATGTGACTAGATTTCGCTGTGAGGTCATGTGACTGTATTTCAATCACTCAGCAATCAGCTCACATTTATCCCCGTTTTCTGTGTCCCGTGATCACATGACTATGATTTACAATATTTTGGCCGGAAAATGGCATTTACTTCCAGTTTTCATCAAAAAAGGCCCCCTAGTGAACAATAACTTTGCTCTAGTTTAACAAAGACACATTCCCTTAACCACTTTGGTGATTTGCTTAACGACTGCTGCAAAAATGGTCATAAAATCAGGTTGGTCAAGTAATGGCCCGACTTACGACTTTCATGACTTACGACCATAATGGACAGGCTCCATTATGGTTGTAAATCAATCTGTATATAATATCTCATTTGGGGTCCTTGGTGCTCTCTGAGCTTGGTTGTTTTCTTGGAGACGTTTCATTATTCAAACTAGATAACATAATTGGTGCTACCTAGTCTTCCTCCTCCTCTCTTCCCCCCTCCTCCTCCTTCTCCTTCTTCTTCTTCTCCTTCTCTTTCTCCTTCTCCTCCTCCTCATCTTCCACATCCTCCTCCTCTTCTCCTCCTCCTCCTCTTCTTTTCCTCTTCCTCTTCTCCTCCTCCTCTTCTCCTCCTCCTCCTCCTCCTCCTTCTCTTTCTCCTTCTCCTCCTCCTCCTCTTCCACCTCCTCCTCCTCCTCTTCTTCTTTTCCTCCTCCTCCTCTTCCTCCCCTTCTTCTTCTTCTTTTCCTCCTCCTCTTCTCCTCCTCCTTCACCTTCTTCTTCTCCTTCTCTTTCTCCTCCTCCTCTTCCACCTCCTTCTCCTCCTCTTCTTCTTCTCCTCCTCCTCCTCTTCCTCCTCCTCTTCTCCTCCTCCTCCTTCTCTTCTCCTCCTCCTCCTCTTCCACCTCCTTCTCCTCCTCCTTCCCCCCCCTCCTCCTCCTCCTCCTCTTCTCCTCCTCCTCCTCCTCCTCCTCCTCCCCTCTCCTCCTCCTCCTCCTCCTCTCCACAAACACTTTTTTCTTCTAGATGTGATGATATTACCTATTTTGGGTAATGAAACATCTGCAAGAAAACAACCAAGCTCAGAGAGCCCCAAGGACCCCCTCATGTCAACCCTGAGCTACAAATATTATTCTCCCTTATTAACATCTCATTTGTTTGAACTGAATAAGGTCACAGCAATTTATGCAGCTGAATTCACAGAGGGGATTTTGATGTTCCACTTTATCCAACATGAATATTATCTCCCACTTCTGAAGGAAGGAAGAGAAGCCCTGGCACTGAGATCGTAAATGGTTATGCTTTTCTTGTCTCCGTTTCAACTTCTCTTTCACGCTGGCTCATCGTTGCCAGTTTTAATAAGATTTCTCTCAATGGTCTCCTTGTCCTGAAATGTTATCCTGTGAACAGTGGAACGATTGAGCATATTACCCTAAGCTCAAAGATAACGGTGTAAATTGGATTCACCCAATTTAAACTCTCTTAACTATTCCTTGAGACGTTGTAATCTTCCTTTTGACATCCTACTTCACCGAGCATAATGAGGACTTTAGAGAAGTAGGTAGGAAGTCTCCGCAGTGGCAAATTAAACATAGTTGGATATTACGGTAGTAATACATTTTTGAGTGGTTTCACATCTGACAAAAGTAGATTTACGATCAATCAATCAAACAGACTAGAGCTGGAAGGAACCTTGGAGGTCTTTTAGTCCAACTATTCCTTAAGCAAGAGACCAACTTTAGACAAATGGCTGTCCAGTCTCTTCTTAAAACCTCCAGGGATGAAATCCAGCAGGTCCTGACAGGTTTTGAAGAACCGGTAGCGGAAATTTTGAGAAGTTCAGAGAACCAGTAGCGGAAATTTTGAGTAGTTTGGAGAACCAGTAGCAGAAATTTTGAGTAGTTCGGAGAACCGGCAAATACCACCTCTGGCTGACCCCAGAGTGGGGACGGAATGGGGATTTTGCAGTATCCTTCCCCTGGAGTGGGGTGGGAATGGATATTTTGCAGTATCCTTCCCCTGCCATGCCCAAGCCACGCCCACCAAGCCACGTCCACAAAACCGGTAGTAAAAAAATTTGGATTTCACCACTGTGAAGCACCCACAACTTTTGAAGGCAAGCTGTTCCGCAGGTTAATTGTCCTCACTGTTAGGAAGTTTTTCCTTAATTCCAGGTTGCTTCTCTCCTTGATCGATTTCCATCCATTGTTTCTTGTCTTGCCTTCTGATGCTTTGGAAAATAGCTTGACCCTCCTCCTCTTCGTGGCAGCCCCTCAAATACTGGAATACTGCTATCATGTTCCACCTAGTCCTTCTTTTCTCTAGATTAGCCAAATCCAATTCATGCAAATGTTCTTCATGTTTTGGTCTTCAGGCCTTTGATCTTCTTAGTTGCTCTTCTCTGCACTTTTTTCCAAAGTCTCAACATCTTTTTTGTAACGTGGTGAGCAAAACTGGATTCATTTTATTCAAGGTATAAATGAAAGATTTATTGGGGTTTCCAGGAAATAAACACTGCAAATTTTGGATAGGAATCCAGTCCACCCTCAAGAGATAATTTTTCATGGAATCCTGCCATTTCTGTGATAGTCCTACAGAGTGGTCTTTCTGTAGATTCGTTATCATTCATAATTCTAAAAAAGTTGGTATGTTTCACAAGCTTGCACTAATTACTCAGCACATTCATTCCAGACTAATACACATTTAGCTTTCTGATACATCATTCAGTTTTCAAATGACTTTTTGATTTTTTAAAATAGTATTTATTTACCTATTGAAAACGTTTCTATATCACTTTTTTTTTTAATTTGATTTATATGCCGCCCTTCTCCGGAGACTCAGGGCGGCTTACAATGTGCTAAGCAATAACCTTCATCCTTTTGTATATATTTATACAAAGTCAGCTTATTGCCCCCACAATCTGGGTCCTCAATTTACCTACCTTAGAAAGGATGGAAGGCTGAGTCAACCTTGAGCCTGGCGAGATTCGAACCTGCAGTAATTGCAGGCAGCTGGTCTTAATAACAGGGTGCTTTAGACCACTGTACTACCAAGGCTGTTTTTAACTTCCCCTTAAAGAAAGACATCAAAGATTTTTCAGATTGTAACTTCTTTGATACTGTTCTTTATCATTGTAAAAAAACTAGACCTTATTGAATGCAAGTAGTCCTCGACTTACAACCGTAATTGAACTCAAAATTTCTGTTGCTAAGTGAGAAATGTGTTAAGTGAATTTTGCTCCATTGTATGATCTTTCCTGCCACATTTGTTAAGTGAATCACTGTGGTTGTTAAGTTAGTGACACGGTTGTTAAGTGAATCTGGCTTCCCCACTGACTTTGCTGGTTAGAAGGTCGCAAAAGGGGATCACGTGACCCCGGGGACATAGCAACCGTCATAAACATGAGTCAGTTGCCAAGTGTCCGAATTTTGACCATGTGACCATATAGGGTTGGTGCAATGGCCATAAGTGTGAAAAAAATGGGCATAAATCCCCTTTTTTTCAGTATTGTAACTTTGAACGGTCACTAAATGAACTGTTGTAAGTCAAGGACTACCTGTGCTTGTAGAATCAGAATATTCTCTCAAAACAAACCTTCCAATTCTGTTATTTTATTCATGTCAGGAAATTTCTCCTCAATTCTAGGTTGGGATCTCTCTTTGATAAACCTTCCAACTCTGTTATTCTATTTCTATTTCCAAGTAACTGTTGTGGCCTGTCGGCCGCCGGCCCCACCAGCAGCCAAATCAGAGATGGAGGAGGTGTGGGAGTCAGGGTCAGGCAACCTGAGAGCTCTGAGGGGGGAAGAGGGATGGAGCTGGAAGAGAGGGGGGGGGCAGAGCCTGGGCCATCCGTCAGCCCTCAGATGGAGAGTCAACAGCCCATAGGTCTGGAGGTGGCTGATGAGGAAGAGGAGGAACAGCTGGGTCCAGTGCCTGATGCGCGGATGCACAGAAGGCAGAGGAGAGGAGAGCAGTGGAAATCCATGGGCCGATCCTTGGGAAGGAAGAGCCACCGCTGCTAGCAAAGCCCCACCCTAGCTCTGGGGATAAAAGGCAGGGGGGTGGAGATGAATAGGTGTGGCAGACAACTATTAATCTTCCAGCCGGACAGACTTGTTAGCTTGCGGTGAGAGAGAAACTTTTTGCCGGGGCTGCCGGCACTCCAAATAAAGGAATCTTTGAGTTAACTTCAGAAAGTTTGTGTCAGGTTTCGATGCTATCTCAAAATAAATGAATTTCCAAACTGCCGATCTTTAAGGAAATTTTCTCTTTATTCGAGCACAGCAATCTGATCCTGACTCAGTTTGTTGTGTTTGGAGAGCTGGGTCAGAACAGTAACATATAATCCAATTAGAAGCGACTAATGATAAGAAGTAGTACTGCTGTATACGTTTATTCATATTGAGGATTGACTGTAGAGAATGTTTCATTAATTCTCCTCTGAAACAGGACATCTCCTATGGGAAAAGTTCTGAAGCCAAGGACGTTCTCAGTTGAGGCATTTCACTTTCCTCCTAAGAGGGAAAATGGAAACTTGGCAAAAGAGGAAGCAGAACGAATGCATTTCCCCACTTATTGTATTGCTGGAAATAAAGGACGATGAATAACGGATCCTTTTGTTGGATTTAGAGAACTGAAAACATTAGGATAGGATAGGATAGGATAGGATAGGATAGGATAGGATAGGATAGAATAGAATAGAATAGAATAGAATAGAATAGAATAGAATAGAATAGAATAGAATAGAATAGAATAGAATAGAGGGAGAGGAGAGGAGAGGAGAGGAGAGGAGAATAGAATAGAATAGAATAGAATAGAATAGAATAGAATAGAATAGAATAGAATAGAATAGAATAACAGAATTGGAAGGGACCTTGGAGGTCTTCTAGTCCAACCCCCTGCTTAGGCAAGAAACCCTACACCACTCCAGACAAATGGTTATCCAACATCTTCTTAAAAACCTCCAGTGTTGGACTATCCACAACTTCTGGAGGCAAGTTGTTCCACTGGTTAATTGTTCTCACTGTCAGGAAATTCTTCCTTAGTTCTAAGTTGCTTCTCTCCTTGATGAGTTTCCACCCACTGCTTCTTGTCCTGCCCTCAGGTGCTTTGGAGAATAGCTTGAGTCCCTCTTCTTTGTGGCAGCCCCTGAGATATTGGAACACTGCTATCATGTCTCCCCTACTCCTTTTTTTTCCATTAAACTAGACATACCCTCCAGTTTTAGCCTCCAGTCCCTTAATCATCTTGGTTGCTCTTCTCTGCACTCTGCACTCTTTCTAGAGTCTCCACATCTTTTTTACATTGTGGCGACCAAAACTGGATGCAATATTCCAAGTGTGGCCTTACCAAGGCATTATAAAGTGGTATTAAACCTTCATGTTGAGAACAATCAATGAAACAACTTGCCTACAGAAGTTGTGGGTGCTCCATCACTGGAGGAAGAATTTGAACAGCCATGTGTATGGAATGGTATAGGCCTGTGATGGCGGATCTATGGCACACGTGCCACAGGTGGCACATGGAGCCATTTCTGCAGGCACACGAGCCGTCACCCTAAATTAGCTCCACCGAACATGTGCGCGCACTTCCTGCCGGCCAGCTTATTTTTTGGGTCTCTGCCGCGCATGTGGGAGACGTGCGTGCATGGCCATGCCACCCCATCCCTCCCAGGAGTCTTCATGCGGCCCGTTTTGGATGCCAGGTAAGTACAGGGCTTGCATGGAGGCTCTGGGAGGGCGAAAAACGGGCCTACTGGAAGTCTGGAAATGGGCCGTTTCTGGCTTCTGGAGGGCCGGGGAAGGCCGTTTTTGCCCTCCTGGAAGGCTCCAGGAAGACTCTGGACCCTCCGGAGCCTCCAGAGGGCAAAAAACGGGCCAACCAGAAGTCTGGAAATGGGCCAGTTCCTGTCTCCGGAGGCTTCAGGGAGGCCTGCTAGGCCTAAAGCAGGGCTCAGGGGGGGTATGGGTGCATGCACGGGGGGCGGGGCAGCACAGGGGCATCGCACATGCATGCATGGGGTGGCGGGGCATGCGGGAACATTGCATTATGGGTGTGGGCACGCATGGATGCAACTCCCCCCCGCGTTCCCCCTGCTTTTGGCACGCGATGGCAAAAAGGTTTGCCAACATTGATATAGGCTCTCCTGCTTGATCGGGGGTTGGATTAGAAGACCTCCAAGGTCCCTTCCAACTCTGTTATTTTGTATTCTATTCTGTATTCTGATTCTTTTTCACCCTCTCAGAGTACAAAACCGACAGCTAGGAGTTGACAACTTCTCAACCTTCTTTATAGAGGTTGGGAGACCTCAGAAAATGGCGGCTGTCCAAATGACTAAGTGCTCTTGATACAGCACTGCTGACATGAGGGAATTGGCCATGACAGCTCATGACCAAGACGGTCAATCAAAAAGCCATGAAGATATTATTTTGACTCATTTTGTAGACCACGTTTTGGATGATGGAATTGGAAGGGCTCAGACAGAATCAGGATCCAAAGTAGGTCATGTGTTCAAGCAGAACTGGGCCACCAGTGAACTGGCTTGAACATGTTATGAGTTTTGTATAATAAACAGGAATGCTACTTAGAACATAGAACATAGAATCTTGGTGTCCTCCTTGATTCACGGCTGTCCTTGGTGGATCATCTGACGGCTGTGACAAGGGGGGCTTTTGCATAGGTTCGCCTGGTGCGCCAGTTGCGCCCTTTCCTAGACAGGGATGCCCTCCGTACAGTCATTCATGCTCTCATTATTTCTCGGTTGGATTACTGCAATGCCCTCTACATGGGGCTGCCCTTAGGGTGCACCCGGAGGCTCCAGGTGGTCCAGAATGCGGCCGCGCGGGTTGTTACGGGAGCTTCCTGTTACTCCTGTGTAACACCTCTCCTGCGCAAGCTGCACTGGCTGCCGGTGGCCCTTCATATCCGCTTCAAGGTGCTGGTACTTACCTATAAAGCCCTTCATGGCATGGGCCCAGGGTACTTGCAAGACCACCTCCTACCAGCCTCCCACCGCCCAGTGTGCTCACATAGGACTGCCCTCCTCCAGGTGCCGTCGGCCAGACAATGTCGGCTGGCGGCCCCCAGGATGAGGGCGTTCTCTGTGGTCGCACCGACCCTCTGGAATGGGTTACCCGCCAGGCTCTGGATGGCCCCCGACCTCCGCACTTTCCACGCCGACCTGAAGACATGGCTTTTTCAGCAAATTCCCTGATCTGCCGCGAGGTTTTAATTGTCTGGGGATTTTAAATTGGCTTGTTTTAGCACTATTTTATTGTTATGTTGTTTCTATTCTGTGAGCTGCCCCGAGTCCTACGGGAGAAGGGCGGCATATAAATTTGATAAAATAAATAAATAAATAAATCATAAGGCTGGAAGGCACCTTGGAGGTCTTCTGGTCCAACCTCCTGTTCAAGGTGAAAAACTGTATTCCATCCCAGTCAAATGGTTGCCCAGTCTATTTTTGAAAACCTCCATTGATGGAGCACTCACAACTTGGAGGTAAGCTATTCCACTGATTAATTGTTCCCACCGTCAGGAAAATTCTCCTCAATTCTAGGTTGGATCTCTCCCTGACAAGCTTCCACCTGTTACTTCTTTTTCCTGCCCTCTGGTGCTTTGGAGAATAAGTCAATCCTCTCTTCTGTGTGGTGGTCCCTCAAGAACTGGAAGACTGTTATTCTAAGATATTCTGCTGATTTCTCTTATGTTCTTTTTTTTTCCAGAATGAAGTGTCTCAGAATCTCTCCTTGGCCCATCTATTAATTTATTTCTGTCCCACAAAATCCTTTCTACTGAAGACCAAAATTTCAGCCTTCAACCACAAGGATCCAAGCCAGCTTGAGGAAGGACAAGAGAAAGAGAGAGAGACAGAGAGACATCTGAGAACATCAACTGGCCCTGTTTGATAGAAATGTCTCAGAAGATGGTGGGAGAAAATGGCTTCCACTGCACCCACAAGCTTATTTTCTCCAACGCGCCCAATTCCGTGGAGAACAGCCCTCCTTTTGACAGCCCCAGTCCCCAGGAATCCTGCCCCACTCCTTTGAGCAATGGGACCTTCTACTCCAACACAAACAGTCCTTCGGATTCCTGCATGAAGCCTCTCTGTGAGGCCACGTCCCCCAACGAAAACGGGTTCAATGGCGGCATTAAATACGTCTCCACCGATCGGGAGGTCCTGGTGTGCGGGTGGGGAGGCTTCACCCCAAGTTGTCTACAGTTTTTCAACACCCCCAAAGGGGTTCTCTTCTTTTTGTGCGTGGCTTCCTTCTTGCAAGGCATGACCGTCAACGGCTTTGTTAACACCGTCATTACGTCGATCGAACGGCGCTTCGACCTCCAGAGCTACCAAAGCGGATTGATTGCCAGTTCCTACGACATCGCGGCCTGCGTGTGTTTGACGTTCGTCAGTTACTTTGGGGGCAACGGGCATAAACCGCGGTGGCTGGGCTGGGGAGTTTTGATCATGGGGATTGGCTCCCTCATTTTTGCCCTGCCTCATTTCACCACCAGCCAATATGAAGTCCATTTTTCGGAGGAGATTGGCACGTGCTCCTCCAATCAGAGCGCGTGGTGCTCAGAAAGTGTCTCCACCCTCTCTAATTATCAGTTTGTCTTCATGCTTGGTCAGTTTCTACATGGGATTGGAGCAACGCCACTCTACACCCTTGGGGTGACCTACCTAGATGAAAATGTCAAGTCCAACTATTCTCCTGTGTATATTGGTAAGTCCTGTGGTCTACAGAATGATGGAATGGGTAGGAGGATGCCATCCAACAAATTTTATTTACTATCTATCTATCTATCTATCTATCTATCTATCTATCTATCTATTTATCTATCATCTATCTATCTATCTATCTATCTATCTATCTATCTACCTACCTACCTACCTACCTACCTACCTACCTACCTACCACGGTGATGCAGCAATTAGAGTGCAGTACTGCAGGCTACTTCTGCTGATCACCGGCTGCCAGCAATTTGGCAAATCGAATCTCACCAGGCTCAAGGTTGACTCAGCCTTCCATCCTTCAGAGGTGGGTAAATTGAGGGCCCAAATTGTTGGGGACAACAGGCTGATTCTATAAACCACTTAGAGAGGACTGTAAAGCGGTATATGAGTCTAAGTTCTATTGCTATTGCTATCTATCTATTTTGTTGTTAGTTGCGAAGTCGTGTCCGACCCATTGCAACCCCATGGACAATGTTACTCCAAGCTTTCCTGTCCTCTACCATCCTCTGGAGTCCATTTAAGCTCACGCCTTCTGCTTCAGTGACTCCATCCATCCACCTCATTCCCTGTTGTCCCCTCCTTCTTTTGCCCTCAGTCTTTCCCAGCATTAAGCTCTTCTCCAGTGTGTCCTTCCTTCTTATTAGGTGGTCAAAATATTTGACTATCTATCTATCTATCTATCTATCTATCTATCTATCTATCTATCTATCTATCTGTCAGGCTTCGATGCTATCTCAAAATAAATGAACTTTCAAACTGCCAATCTTTAAGGAAATTTTCTCTTTATTCGAGTACAGTAACCGGATCCTGGCTCTTCGCGGTCAATACTGACCTTTGCCCCCCAATCCCTCCCTTTCCGATCGCCAATTCTCTGCTTCTCATTGGCTATCTTCCAAGTCACTCTCCTGATTCCTTTTCCCGTCAGTTCACAGGAATGCTTCCCCCCTCCTCATCTCCAAGGAGACCGAATCTTCAAAGGGATTTAGCAGGCAAAAGTTCAAGCTTCATCCTCCCTTTTCTATGTCAGCGCTAACACACTGACATCATCTATCTATCTATCTATCTATCTATCTATCTATCTATCTATCTATCGATCTATCGATCTATCTATCGATCTATCTATCGATCTATCATCTAGCTAGCTAGCTATCATCTAAGGCAGCTTATAGACATTGAATGAAATAGCAATAGCACCTACTTATATACCCCTTTGCAGCCCTCTCTGAGCAGTTTACAGAGTCAGCCTCTTGCCCCCAACAATCGGGGTTCACATTTGACCCACCACGGAAGGATGGAAGGCTGAGTCAACCTTGTGCAAGTAGTCCTTGATTACTGGTGAGATTAAATGGTGGGAGTGGATCTGACCTTGAAGGACAAGATGTTCCAGAGGATGGGGGTCACAGCCAAAAAGTCTCCTCTTCTGGAGCCCACTAGCTGCAGGGGTCTTGCCAGATATAAGGATACAAGGGTAGAATGGTAATTTACAGGTTTTAAAACTTCATTTCCTCGCTTATAAGATAATGAAATGTCTGCAAGAAGAGCAGCAAGGTGGGTGGGCGGGGCTACATTCGGTGTATAAGATGCACCTAAATTTTCACCCCCTTTTAGGGGGAAAAAGGTGCGTCTTATACTCCGAAAAATACGGTAATTGGCGAAACAGTCCAAGAGAAGAAACCATGGTCGAGGTTCTCCAGTTGATGGTCACCTATTGGGAATGAATCCTCTGGGTCATGTAGTCCAATCCTTAAATTGTCCAGGAGGTTGGATTAGAGCAGTGTTTCTCAACCTTGGCCGCTGGATGATGTGTGGACTTCAACTCCTAGAATTCCCCAGCCAGCTCTGCTGGCTGAGGAATTTTGGGAGTTGAAGTCCACACATCGTCCAGCGGCCAAGGTTGAGAAACACTGGATTAGAGCAAAGGTCTCCAAACCTGGCAACTTTCAGACTTGTGGACTTCAATTCCCAGAAATCCCCAGTCAGCCATGATGGCTGGGGAATTCTGGGAGTTGAAGTCCACACATCGTCCAGCGGCCAAGCTTGAGAAACACTGGATTAGAGCAAAGATCTCCAAACCTGGCAACTTTCAGACTTGTGGACTTCAATTCCCAGAAATCCCCAGTCAGCCATGATGGCTGGAGAATTCTGGGAGTTGAAGTCCACACATCGTCCAGCGGCCAAGGTTGAGAAACACTGGATTAGAGCAAAGATCTCCAAACCTGGCAACTTTCAGACTTGTGGACTTCAATTCCCAGAAATCCCCAGTCAGCCATGATGGCTGGAGAATTCTGGGAGTTGAAGTCCACACATTGTCCAGCGGCCAAGGTTGAGAAACACTGGATTAGAGCAAAGATCTCCAAACCTGGCAACTTTCAGACTTGTGGACTTCAATTCCCAGAAATCCCCAGTCAGCCATGATGGCTGGAGAATTCTGGGAGTTGAAGTCCACACATCGTCCAGCGGCCAAGGTTGAGAAACACTGGATTAGAGCAAAGATCTCCAAACCTGGCAACTTTCAGACTTGTGGACTTCAATTCCCAGAAATCCCCAGTCAGCCATGATGGCTGGAGAATTCTGGGAGTTGAAGTCCACACATTGTCCAGCGGCCAAGGTTGAGAAACACTGGATTAGAGCAAAGGTCTCCAAACCTGGCAACTTTCAGACTTGTGGACTTCAATTCCCAGAAATCCCCAGTCAGCCATGATGGCTGGAGAATTCTGGGAGTTGAAGTCCACAAGTCTTAAAGTTGCCAGGTTTGGAGACTCCTGGAGTAGAGGACCAGTTGAATCCCTTTCAACTTAATGACTGAACGAAACTTGGAGAAGGTTATAGGCTCCTGCGGTGGCCTTCTTTGTCCTAATTTGAGCCTAAGCAAATGCCAAAATCTTCCATGTTGAAGTTTGCCCAATATCATAGTTGTGTCTTTCTCTTTCCAGCTGTTTTCTACACCGCTGCCATATTGGGCCCAGCAGCTGGCTACTTGGTTGGAGGCATCTTTCTCAATATTTACACTGAAATTGGGAGACAGTAAGTTCCTGGCCCACTTTCTCTTTCCTTCCGTCAGCCCTTCCAAAATTCCCAGGGAACCTTCTGCCCCCATTTCAATATGAGCCTTGGTAGTACAGTGGTCTAAAGCACCCTGTTATTAAGACCAGCTGCCTACAATTACTGCAGGTTCGAATCTCCCCAGGCTCAAGGCTGACTCAGCCTTCCATCCTTTCTAAGGTAGGTAAATTGAGGACCCAGTTTTTGGGGGCAATAAGCTGACTTTGTATAAATATACAAAAGTATGAAGGCTATTGCTTAACGCATTGTAAGCCGCCCTGAGTCTCCAGAGAAGGGCGGCATATATATAAATAAATAAATAAATAAATAAATAAATAAATAAATAAATAAATAAATAAATAAATAAATAAAAGCATTGTAAGCCGCCCTGAGTCTCCAGAGAAGGGCGGCATATAAATAAATAAATAAATAAATAAATAAATAAATAAATAAAAGCATTGTAAGCCACCCTGAGTCTCCAGAGAAGGGCGGCATATAAATAAATAAATAAATAAATAAATAAATAAATAAATAAATAAATAAATAAATAAATAAATAAATAAATAAAAGCATTGTAAGCCGCCCTGAGTCTCCGGAGAAGGGCGGCATATAAAATCAAATTTAAAAAAAAAAATACTTCCATCAGGTAGAACCAAAGTCAGTATCAACAGGGATTTAGCTTCAATAAATGTCAGTGTTTTCAGACAGGTATTTCAAGTGAGATATTTCAATGTAAATCTGGATATCCGGACATTCATTATGCAAGTTCAAGCATCTTCTAGGCCAGCGATGGCAACCTTTACGGCACCGAGTGCCGAAAAGAGAGCACGCTTTGCGCACGCATGTCCACTTCAAGGGTGGGTTCTATTTACCTTTACTACCAGTTTGCAACGGGGCTGCACAGAAGCTTCCTGATGAGATCGGGGTCAGTGGGCGGAGCTTCCCGCCGGTTTTACTACCAGTTTTTTTTTTTTTAATTTGATTTATATGCCGCCCTTCTCCGGAGACTCAGGGCGGCTTACAATGTGCTCAGCAATAGCCTTCATCCTTTTTGTATATTTATACAAAGTCAGCTTATTGCCCCCACAACTGGGTCCTCATTTCACCTACCTTAGAAAGGATGGAAGGCTGAGTCAACCTTGAGCCTTGGCGAGATTCGAACCTGCAGTAATTGCAGGCAGCTGGTCTTAATAACCAGCTTAATAACAGGGTGCCTTAGACCACTGTACTACCAAGTTCTTGCGAACCGGTCTGAACCAGAAGCAACCCACCACTGGTGAACTTGTTAGGACTGCGACCAGGAAGAGGAGCTGCCCAGAAGGCATGCGCACGCCGGATAAAGTACTTCTGGTTTCCGGAGCACGCATGTGCGCCGGCCAACAAGTCTTCTGGTTACTGCCACGCATGTGCACATGCCTATCAGCTGGCCATCGTGCATGCTCACACCGGAAAATGGAAGACCAGCTCTTCCTGTTTCCAGCACTGCCGCACACACAAAGACCAGCTGATTGTTGCATTTGTATATGAGCCAGAAACATGGAAGAGGAACTGGTGATGCTACACATGCCAGGCAACATGGCTCTGCATGCCACTTCGGGCACGCGTGCCATAGGTTCACCATCATGGTTCTAGGCCAGTGATAGCGAACCTTTTCAACACCAAGTGCCCAAACCACATGCATGCGCGCGCACTGGAGTGCCATAAACCCGAAGACCAGCTGGCTGGTGCACATGCCAGCTGGTCTTCGGGTTTCCGGCATGCACATATGCACCTGCCAGCTGGGCTTTGCACGTGCCAGAGCACCAGAAACCCGGAGACTAGCTGGCTGGCATGTGCATGCCTGCTTTTGGGCTGTTTGCCGGTGCTCCGGCACCCACAAAGAATAGCTGGCCGAAAATCAGAAGAGCAGCTGGTGATGGTGCTTGTGCCCACAGAGAGGACTCTGCGTGCTACTTCTGGCACGCGTGCCATAGGTTCGCTATCACAGTTCTAGGCAGTGTTTCTCAACACTAACATTTGAAGATGAGTGGACTTCAACTCCCAGAAATTCCTAACCAGCAGGGTTGGCTAGAGAATCCTGGGAGTTGAAGTCCACTCATCTAGAATTCAGTTGTCAAGGGAAAAACACCAATCTGGGGATGGCAGTTGGCAGCAACTCAGGGGTGAAATGCTCCCGGTTCGGACCGGATTGCCCGATCCGGTAGCGATGGTGGCAGGTGCTTCGGAGAACCAGTAGCAAAAATCCCTGCGCCCCCCCCCACCATGCCCAACTGAGCCACACAATCTCAGAGGCTTTTTTAAAAAAAACTTTTAAAAGCATTTTATCTACAACCTCTTCCGACGAAAAAATGCTTTTAAAAGTTAAAAAAAAAAGCCTCTGATGATCGTGCGGCTCAGCTGGGATTGTCAGAGGCTTTTCAAAGTATTTTTTTCTGCAACCTCTTGGCTGAAGAGGTGGTTAAAAAAAATGCTTTGAAAAGTCTCTGATGATTCCAGCTGAGTTGCCTGATCGGCAGAGGCTTTTCAAAGCATTAGAAAAAATGCTTTGAAAAGTTAAAAAAAAAAAAAGTTGGCCACGCCCACCCAGTCACATTACCCCACCACCACCAAGCCACGCCCACAGAACCGGTAGTAACAAATTTTACATTTCACTCCCTGCAGCAACTCACTCATCCCCAATTTAGAGCACCTTTGAGCTCCTAAAATTCTACACTCAATTTTTAGTTAAAATATAATTTTTTTGGGGGGGGAACCCATAATTCTCCAGGCCTCATTCTTTTATATATTTTTTAAAAAGCATGTCCACTTCTGACTTGGTCCCTCCCTATTACTGTTGTTGCCATGAGAAATTTGTAGCCTTGTTATTAAGTTTTCATCACCAGGTGGATAGTTTTGTTAAAAGGAAAAGGGCACCATTTGAACTATGATGGTAACTATGGTAATAACTCCTGAGCAAGGTTTAATTTAGAATACAATAAAGGTATCCTATGGTGATGTGAGTCAGCAGAATGTTACAAGAGAGCTAAACCACTCCATTCAATTCTTCAGCCGATTCACTGGTTAGAACTCTGTTGGCATTTATGCAGCGTTATATAGAATGACATTCATTCATTCATGACACTAGTCCTCGACTTACGACTGCAATTCAGACCAGAACTTCTGTTGCTAAGCGAGGCAGTTGGGAAATGAGTCACGCCCAATTGTTGTGGCTCCGTTACCGGAGCCTGTGTCATCGTCAGGAGAGGACTCCGAGAGTGAAGGGGAGGAGTTGGCAAGGCCTCCCTCTCCAGGACCCTCCTCTCTGGCAATGCCTTCGGTGTCCGCCGAAGGGCAAGAGATAGGGCCGGGGCCAAGCACGTCCACACAGCCACAGGTGGACAGTGATGAGGGAGATGAGTCTTGGCTGGATCCTCGGCAGCGTCGCAGAGATAAACGCGCACAACAGAAGAAAAGGCGTGCCAGAGATTAGGCTGAGTCACTGGACCACACCTCACGGTATAAAAGGGGGTGAGGTGGCCATTCAGACTCTGACGGACAAAACTAACTACTATCGAGTCACATTGCATCTTTGGAAACAACATTATCGGCCTTGGATTTATTTTACGAACTGGACAATTCTTGACTGTGGGTATTTTGTTTATTGAGTAAAAGTTCTTGGCAAGCAGCTACTGGGTTGCTGCCAAGCGTCTTATCGGAAGAATTGGATGTCTGCCAGTTTATTTAACCCCCGGCTGTCTGTTTGTGTGTGTGTGTGAGACGGGGACAGAACACCAATCTCATTGTCCTTTTTGCTGCATCCGTTAAACGAATCACTACAGATGTTAAGTGAATTACAGGGCTGTTAACTGAATCTGTTTCCCACTGACTTTGCTTGTCAGAGGCTGGCTAGGAAAATCACAAATGGCAATTACCTGACCCCAGGATACCTCAGCTGTCATAAATACATGCCAGTTGCCAAGCCCCCAAATTTTGGGGAGCAGTGCAATGATCATAAAGTGCAAGGACTGGTTATAAGTCACTTTTTTTCAGTGCGGGTGTAACTTCAAACAGTCATTAAACAAATGGTCGTAATTTGAGGATTACCTGTAAATTTAAAGTTCTCCAATTAGCCTTAGGAGCTTTCCCTGTTTGTCATCTTTCATTTTCCTTTCTTTTTGTACTTTGTCGCTCTCACTTCCCTACAGAGTAGCCACTTGAGTTGTTTATTGGATGCCATTTAAAGATCTCATCTGTTTCTCCCACTTGATGAGTAGCTTAAGATCCAGCAAGAAGATCTTTACAATGATCAGTTTAGTTCTAGATGCCCATCTGAGCGGCATGGTAGCCTAGTGGTGAAGACACTCGCTTCCCACTCGAAGGTTGAGAGTTCAATCCTAGGTGGCGGCAGATTTTTCTCTCTTTGGGCACAAAGAAAAAATATCTGCTGTGAACTCCACATAGGCATCGGGAAGGGCATCCAGCCAGTAAATGCTCAGTTCCATCCAGTCACCCTGACTCTACGCCAAATTAAGGGAGCCCTAGATGTCCATCTGGAAACTTTACACAGCTAGTTCTCTTTTTTGCTTATCCTTGGAACTGTGGTTATCATTAACATGATTGTTATTTCTGTCTCAGTTTGTCAAATGCAGTCCCAACAAACCAGAAAGTCTCAGACTGGGTGGGAAAAGCTACTCTGAGACTCATTTTGTTTGTGTGCATGTGTGTGTGCACGCTTTATTGTTGTTATTGTCATTATCCTTTAACCCTGCCTAAAGCAAAGCACAATGACTGATTTATTTTTTCTGGTGGTGCCTGGTTTGTTACCCTTACAAAAGCATGTCCCTCTTGAAAAATTTCTCCCAAGCAATTAAGGAAGTAATATATCTTTGAAGGAAAAAACAGCTACATTTCACGCTTGTGTGAATTAGCGTTGTCTCAAAAGCCAGAGAGACCGATTTGATTAGATTTCTGAAAGTTTACAGCTTTTTTTCCTGGTTTTATTCCCAGAATTGATCTTATACCCGATAATTCCCTGTGGGTCGGAGCATGGTGGATTGGATTCTTAGGCGCTGGCGCCGGTTCCCTCTTGATTTCGGTACCCATTTTGGGGTACCCTCATCGTCTCCCAGGTACGTGAACTGAATCCCAACCAAATTCTTTGAGCTTCTTTTCAGGATTTTGGAAACCTGCCAAAGTAGCTGCTTCTCCTCTGTTGACTTCCCATCAAGGGTACAAGGCACTATAATAATTTTCCTTTATTTAAAATTGCAGTGTTTTGAATCTTGATGCGTTATAGTATTCAATGCAGATTTTAATGCAATACTATTTATGTAATGGAGTTAAACCTTATGGACATTCTGTTATTTAGAAAGGTTAGAGTATGGAGGAGGAGGAGGAGGGGAGGAGGAGGAGGAGGAGGAGGAGGAGGAGGAGAAGGAGAAGAGATGGAGGAGGAGGAGGAGGAGAAGAAGAAGGGGGGAGGAAGAGGAGGAGGAGAAGAAGAAGAAAATAATTCTATCAATTGTATTTTAAGGATGTTAATACAGATGTTCCTCAACTTACGACCACAATTAAGACTGAAACTTCCATCACCAAATAATGTGGTCGCTAACTTTAATTTCTCCTTGATTTCACATCCTTTTTCCATGCCTGTTAGAAGCCAGCTGGGAAGGTCACAAATGACAATCATATGACCCAGGGATGTTGCAATCATTGTAAATACATGCTAGTTGCCAAGCTCTTGGATTTGGATCATGTGTCCGTGGGGACACCGAGACAGTCGTAATCCTGAGCATCGATCATAAGACACTTTTTTCAGCACCATCACAACCTTTGAACGATGGGTGCTCCATCTGGAGTTTTTAAAAAGAGATTGGAAGACACTTGTCTGAAAGAGCCTTGATAGTACAGTGGTTTAGTGCACCCTGTTATTAACACAACTGCCTGCAATTTCTGCTGGTTCGAATCTTTCCAAGGCTCAAGGTTGACTCAGCCTTCCATCCTTTCTAAGGTAGGTGAAATGAGGACCCAGTTTGTGGGGGCAATAAGCTGACTTTGTATAAAATATACAAAAGAATGAAGGCTATTGCTTAACGCATTGTAAGCCGCCCTGAGTCTCCGGAGAAGGGCGGCATATAAATCAAATTTTTTAAAAAAATGGTAAAGGGTCTCCTGTTGAGCAAGAGGTTGGACAAGAAGGCCTCCCTTCCCGCTCTATTCTATTCTATTCTATTCTATTCTATTCTATTCTATTCTATTCTATTCTATTCTATTCTATTCTATTCTATTTTATTCTCCAAAGCATCTGAAAACAGAACAAGAAACAATGGGTGGAAACTAATCAAGGAGAGAAGCAACTTAGAATTAAGGAGAAATTTCCTGACAGTGAGAACAATTAGTCAGTGGGACAACTTGCCTCCAGAAGTTGTGGATGCTCCATCATTGGCAGTTTTTAAGAAGAGATTGGATAGCCATTTGTCTGGAATGGTATAAGGCAGTGATGGCTAACCTTTTTGCCATCGCATGCCAGAAGCGTGGGGAGTGTGGGATGGTCTCTCTCGTGTGTACCCACACCCATAATTCAATGCGTTTCCCCCCCGTGCATGCACGACCCCCCCATGCTCCCCACACTTTTGGCATGCAATGGCACAGTGGGCCAGGTAGGCCCGTTTTTCACACCCCCCCCCAGCCTCCAGAGGCTTTCTAGGAGCCTGGGGAGGGCGAAAAACGTCCTTCCCCACTCCTCCACCCCCGAAGGCCTTCTGGAGACCGGAAACGGCCCATTTCCTGAATTCTGGTGGGCCCAGAAGGCCCGAAAATCAGCTGGCCGGCACGCACGTGCCCGCTGGAGCTGAGCTAGGGCAACGCTTGCGTGCCCACAGACACGGCTCTACGTGCCACCTGTGCCATAGGTTCGCCATCATGGGTATGAGGTCTCCTGCTTGAGCAGAGAGTTGGACTAGGACTTCCAAGGTCCCTTCCAACTATGTTACTCTATTCTATTCTGTTCTGTTCCAATCCAAAGCATTCCATTCCATTCTATTTTTTTGCAGTGGTCATACAGTAGGTCGAGGACTATCTCTATTGCAAGTGTAAAATTAATTAACATTTTTGTTCAAAATTGAGTATAACGTTCAAAAAAGGACTGCTACACAAGATTATTACTTTTGCTTGCCAAGGATTGTAAGTTTGTTCCTGAGCTCTTCAGTTAAAAGTTCTCAAGATGATAAGATTGGAAAAAGTATAAATATTTATAGCTGGACTACCTTAGGGGGACAATGATGGCATAAGTTTGCAGGAGTATAGTACCCTTACAAATGATCAGCCTATCAAATAGTACCCTGAGTAGAAACAGATGGTATATAGCTCACTTTGCTAAATCCTTTGTGCATCAGAATGCAACATAGACCAAGTCAGAGTATACAGGTTGCAATAAATAGTTCTAATTACAAGCATAATTTGCTGAATATATCACCAGAGAAAAGTTTTATTTACTGAGCATAATAAGCTATATGGCAGTGTTCCAGAAAAAAATCCTCTTCAAGTAAAGACTCTGAAGCAAGCATTTTCAAAGTTCTATTTACTAGAATAGGTAAACTGGCACATCTGGAAAAACCAGAATCTGAGAGGTCCGGATTTTCCCTCATTAAATCAAAACCCCAAACCCATCCCCTCACTCCTCAGTCGATCACATGCTCCAATCACCACCCGTTCCATCTCGAGACATCACTCCGACCACTCCTTCTCCAGATGCAGGATCGCCCTGACCTTGACCGACAGGAAGAATGCTATTATGTCTACAGACAACCCCTCTACTAAATCCCCCCTCCTACTTTCCCACACATGAAAAGGTGGCAGCATGGAAGCTTCCGGCCTAATATGGCTTCCAAAGCTGACACTAAAAATCAAATTTTACAAAGCACATTAGCTTAACTCGTAATCTGCTAAGACAAACTACACAAAATACTTGGGGTGTTTGACTGTTGGTAAATTGTGACTGGCTAAAGTCCAAATACTGATATAGCTCTTTTTTTTTTCTTTTTTTTAAAATAAGTTTTTTTATTTTCATTAAAACAAACAAACATACAGACAATACATCCTTAATCATTCAGTGTTTCATCTGAGTACATATTTTGTGTCTCCTACTCCCTCCTCCATCATTTTCATATTATATTTCTATCATACCTTTATATTTTCATTTAGATTGTTACATCATTCTTCCCAAATTTCTTATGTTTATATTAATTCATCAATTATCTAAATTTTTATATATATATCTCTTCTCTAACCATTGATATAATTGCCCCCATACTTTAAAATTCTCCGATTCTTCCTTTTTTTTAATTACCAATGTTAATCTATTCATTTCTGCACATTCCAATATTTTCTTAATTACTTCTCTCTCTAAAGGGATTTTCTCTGCTTTCCAATTTTGCACAAATTCAATTCTCACTGCAGTTACAATATGTATAATCAAATATTATTCTCTTTACTATATTTCTCTGGTAAATTACCCAATAGGAACAGTTCAGGTTTTAAATCAATACGTTGTTGTATCATTTCCTCTAGCCATGTTCTAAGGATCGTATTATCATATGTGGTGGACGTGTCCAGAAACAAGCTCTTTCTGGACACGTCCACCACCTTTGAAAGAGCTATATCTTACTGATATAGCTCTTTCAAAGGGATTACTCTTAAATGATTAAAGTCGAAGTTTAGCTAAGAAATCCAAATAATAAGAAATAAAGAATCATTGTTAAAGAGTTGACAACCTTATTTTAAGAGAAGGCATAGGACATTGTTTGTTGATGGGAGCAGTGATATGTTCAGATGATCCAACTGATAAGTCACGAATCAATGATCTTATTGAAGCATTTCCTGTCCTAGGATCACAGCGTTACATAGTCATGCGAGTTTCGGAAACCCATCAATCAAAAGATGGCAGCCATAAAACAGCCTCGGATCCTGATTTTGGAAAGACAGTCAAAGATCTGCCGCAGTAAGAACTTCCCTTTTTAATCATTTATAAACATTTGAATTGAATGTGACTTTGGGGTGTGAGGAAAATTACTCCAACGCTGTCTTTGTTCCTTTAAGCAAGTGTATTCATAAGCCAGATACGGTATTCAGACAACCCGTGATATATTATGTTCCCAGAATAAATCACAGAGTTTATGTTAATAACCTTGATTTCCAGTTGTTATGACTATAAAATGTTTAGCCAGATTTATTTATTTATTTTATTTATTTATCAAATTTCTATACCGCCCTACTCCCGGAGGACTCAGGGCGGTGAACAGCCCAGATAAAATACAGATAATACAAACATTAAAAGTCCATTAAAATTATTAAATATTTTGGCTGAAAACAAATTTAAAACACCCAATTTATAAAACAGATTAAACGATTTAAAAATTTAAAAGGGAGAGTTAGGCCAGGCCAGCCTGCTGAAATAAAAATGTTTTGAGAGCACGACGAAACGTGTGCAGATCCAGGATCCTCCGTATCTCTGGGGGGAGCTCGTTCCAGATGGTAGGTGCCCCCACAGAGAAGGCTCTCCCCCTGGGGGCCGCCAGTCGACACTGTTTGGCCGATGGCACCCTGAGAAGCCCCTTTCTATGGGAGCGTACTAGTCGGTGAGAGGCTATTGGTAGCAGAAGGCGGTCTCGCAGATCACTTACAAACCAGAGGTAGCAGGAATACAACATGTTGTGCGACCAAGAGCCGTAGTGGTGTAGTGGTTAGAATGCAGTATTGCTGTCTAAATCTGCCAACTGCCAGCAGTTCGATCCTGACAGGCTCAAGGTTGACTCAGCCTTCCATCCTTCCGAGGTCGGTAAAATGAGGACCCAGATTATTGGGGGGGCCATAGGCTGACTCTGTAAACTGCTTAGAGAGGGCTGTAAAGCACCATGAAGCGGTATATAAGTCTAATTGCTATTGCTATGCTGACACCGATTAGTTTAAATCATGAACAAATGTACAGTAGCTTATTGACAAGTAAACTCGACTGATCTGATAGGAATCAGTCCCTTCTTAAAAAAACCCCAAAAAGTGTAGGGTGACAAGTTTATTCATTTATTGAACGTCTACAGTTGTATAAGCATAGCCAGTGGTTGGGTTCCTTCAACATGCTGAGTTATGATGTCCCTTTAAAGGTAAAGGTAAAGGTTCCCCCTTGCACATATGTGCTAGTCGTTCCCGACTCTAGGGGGCGGTGCTCATCTCCATTTCAAAGCCAAAGAGCCAGCGCTGTCTGAAGACGTCTCTGTGGTCATGTGTCTGGCATGACTCAACGCCAAAGGCGCACGGAACACTGTTACCTTCCCACCAAAGGTGGTCCCTATTTTTCTACTTGCATTTTTTATGTGCTTTTGAACTGCGAAGTTGGCAGAAGCTGGGACAAGGAACGGGAGCTCACCCCGTTACGCGGCGGTAGGGATTCGAACCGCTGAACTGCCGAC
Source organism: Pituophis catenifer annectens (assembly GCF_029215685.1). Classification (NCBI taxonomy): domain Eukaryota; kingdom Metazoa; phylum Chordata; class Lepidosauria; order Squamata; family Colubridae; genus Pituophis; species Pituophis catenifer. Next base: position 142,332 of record NW_027256934.1, on the reverse strand, counting down.
CTTTCGATCGACAAGCTAAGCGTCTTAGCCACTGAGCCACCACGTCCCTCTTTGACGTCTCTTTAGTCTAGTCTCATTTGTTGTTTTATTCCTTTGATGAGTCTGCTACCAAACTGAAAACAGTTCTTGAATTGTCTTCTAAAGAGGATCCAAACAAATGCACCCTTCATTTCGGAGGCCCTTGTGCTGCCTTCAAAACAGACTGATATAATGCAGTGCTGTATCTTCATTGTACACAAATTGTTAGCTGCCGTTCCTAAAGACAGAGAATCAACAGTATTTTAATTTTTGGAGGGGCAAAATAGGCTACCCCAGAAATATGTACTGATCTAAACTCAGAAACATAAACTTTAGAGGAGGAACAGTAGTTTGGTTAATGCTAGGGTTAACCTGTTGGGAATCGTGAAGTTGAATCTATTATACTTACAATAGTATATATAGCATAACTTTATTGTCATTGTACGTGTATACACAGTATACCCATACAATGAAATTCACATAACACCCAAAGACCAGGCCCAACACACATAACAATCCCCAAACACACTCCCACCCACCACAAATTCCCCACCCCTAAACCACCCAAACATCCACACAACAGACCAAGTAATGCTGTCCAACAGCTCACTGATGGTGGCCCTTTAGTTCATTGTTGAGTGCAATTAGAGCTCTGGGATTAAAAACTATTCAGAAAATGTATGGTCCGAGTTTTAATTGTTCTGAACCCATCTTTGCAAAGAAAATGGCATTTTCTCTGAGGTCTCTTGATAAAAGCAAGTACACAGCAGCCATTGTTAATCTAAGAACTGTTAACAGTAAAATATATATGGAAAGTAAAAAAAAAAATTGACCATATGCCACTTTTCAAGACCATGACACAGTTATTCTGCATAAGACAATTACATTCAGAAATAACATTTAAAAGCCAGGCAAAGTGTGACCAACTCAGCGAACAAAAATGAAATAAAAGCAGAAGTTTAAACTATGTTGTGACTTTAACTTCCTTTTCCTCCAAATATTAACCCAACTTTTATTGAATGGATGAAACTGAGATCTTTGCATTAAGAAACCATCTGCAAAACCACTCTAAATTATTTCCTTATGCCAATACTAACTATGCAGTTGGGTTTATACATCATGTTTAATCTTAACTATATACAGTTTTATTCCTTTCACATGATGTCCATAAACAAATATACCTCATTGTGGTTTAATATGGCCTGATCCACACAAGATGCTAAGATAGTTGCTTGTTTCCCACAATCCATATACAGGTGAAAATCGAAAAATTAGAGTATTGTGCAAAAGTTCTTTAATTTCAGTAATGCAACTTAAAAGGTGAAACTAATATATGAGATATACTCATTACAACTATCTCGCTTTGCATGTAATGAGTCTATCTCATATATTAGTTTCACCTTTTAAGTTGCATTACTGAAATAAATGAACTTTTGCATGATATTCTAATTTTTCAAGTTTCACCTGTATATAAAAGCCAAATACCACTCACTCATCACGAAATCTCCAGAACGGTAAAGCCTACAAACTTGAAATTTGGCACGTATGTTCCTCTTGACTTCTAGGTGCTCGCTAAGAAAGGATTTTTCAAAACGACCATCAGATCATTAGTATTTCATATACAGTATTATATTTACATGCTCTGATGCTAAGGAGCTAGACATTCTACTCCCCCTCCCCACCTGAAAAGAACTCTGTTCCAACTGCCAGTTGACATATTAACATGCTCTGATGCTACCCCTTCACTAAACTGGGTGTGGGTGTGGCCAGCACGTGACTCATCCATCCTGCGGGCTGGGACAGTCTACTCCCTCTCCCCCTCTGTTCCAACTGCCAGTTGCCTTATTCTACATTAAGTTTCAGGCTTTAAGTGTCAATTTATCACGCCCGATCACATAGTTTCGTAGGGCATCCCGCTAGTATCGAATATACACAAAATAGGTTTAGCTGGCATGAACTCAACCACGTTTCCTACTAATAGCTCACATTCTAGCACTGAAAAAGTTACCTAGTTTGGGTAATAAAACGTCTGCAAGAAAGAAAGAAAAAAAAAAAAAACAAGCTCAGAGAGCACCAAAAATACCCCTCAGTTAAAATTCTCCCTTTCCTGATACCCTTGACTATTCAAACAGAAAGAGCTATTGTGTGACATACATTGTCTGGTTAATTTTGTTCCCTTTCTAATTTCCTGGTAGTGAACGGGGGCGGGGAACCATAAGTAAAGCAGAAGAAATTACCACAAATTGCATTTTAGATTAGTTGTTTTTTTTTCCCCCTTCTTCACCAGATTTAACTGTCTAGAAATATAGATACCTTACTAACTGGTGAGTTCCTAGGTCATTCTCACTTCTGGGAAAGTGCCTCTGTGAGAAAACATTGCTGAGCAGCTGCTACAGTATATCACAAGGGAATTCAAATTATTGTCTCTAATAGATTTTTTTTTTAGGAACCAATTTTCTGTTAGGGACATTTCTCTGTTCCCAGGACTGTGTTTTTTTCCCTTAACACTTCAATAATAAAGACTATTTTTCTTTCTTTCTTTCTTTCTTTCTTTCTTTCTTTCTTTCTTTCTTTCTTTCTTTCCTTCCTTCCTTCCTTCCTTCCTTCCTTCCTTCCTTCCTTCCTTCATTCAGTTAGTTTGTTAGGTAGTTAGGTAGTTTTTGATTGTACAGTCCACCTCATCCAAAGATGATTTTTGGAGGGGCATTTTTCTTGGATTTAGGGATTTTTCTTGGAGCTAATGATTTTTGATGGATGAGGAGGAGGAGAAGGAGGAGGAGGAGGCACAATAATACACTTTCGTAAAAAAAAGAGATTGATTTTGTACAACACACAAACTAAAATACAGTTGCTGTTGTCAAGTTTCCGAAAGATGCCCTAATTAATTCATGAGCCATGATCCAAACTTCAAAGGAAATATAGTGATTTATTAGGAGCACCATTCCGGCAATACTGGGATGCAGTCAGGACTGACCCCACGCAGATTTACGTCCCCCTATGACCCTGTCTCTCCCCTCCTCCCTGGCCATGTCATAAATCACATTCTCCAATTATCCACTTTGGCTGGCTGTGAAACCTTCCTTCTGATTGCGGTCAGAAAGAATGTATGGAATTCACTTCAGTTCTCCCTCCCTCCTGCTCATGGCAACTTGAAAGCTTTGCAAGTTGACAGCTGTACTATGTTCAAGCAAATACATCCATTATTAAGCTTCGATGTTTGCAACTCCCTAGGACAGTGATGGTTAACCTTTTTGGTGCCAAGTGCCCAAAGTGCGCGTGTGCGCATGCGAATGCACGCATGCGTGCCCGAACCCCCCAAATGCAAGGCAAGTGCCCCCCGTGCATGTGCCCCATCCCACACATGTGCATGCTTCCACTGCACATGTGCCCCGGCCCCTGCGCGCCCTATTTTGGCTTCCAGGTTGGTGCAGGAGGCTTTCCAGGCCCAAAATGGGGTGCAGGGGGGCATGCATGCACAAACCCCCAAAATGCAATGCGAGTGCCCCCGCGTATGCGCCCCGCCCACCAGGCTTGCCCTCATGAGTCCCCCATATGTGCCCCCGCGCATGCACGGCAGAGACCCAAAGACCAGCTGGCCAGCCACACACACCCCTGCGCGCATGACCCCGCCCCCGCACTTCCCCCACTTTTAGCACATGATGGGCCGGTAGGCCCGTTTTTTCACCCTCCCCAGGCTCCAGAGGCTTTCTTGGAGCCTGGGAAGGGCAAAAACAGCCTTCCCTATCCCACCGGAGACCCTCCGGAGGCCAAAAACAGCCTGTTTTCCGACTTCCAGTGGGCCCAGAAGGCCCGAAAATCAGCTGGCTGGCGTGCACATATGTGCTGGAGCTGAGCTAGGGCAACGCTCACGTGCCCACTGATATGGCTCCACGTGCTACCTGTGGCACACATGCCATAGGTTCGCCATCACGGACCTAGAATATGCACAAATAATTCCCAGATGTGAGATTTGTTGGAATTTCGTTTGCTCTCCATCTCTTTCAGAATTCCTTCCTGCCTCCTATCAGTGCTTTCCAATTGGGCAATCATAAATATTTTGGGACTGCAATTTTTAGGCTTCTCAATGAAATTTTGTTAACTCTTAAATTTTGTAATCTTGACTCGAAAGTTGTGAAAATCTGTCCTACTTTGCCTGAATTCTATTTCATTCTTTGTCCTAATATTCTTTTAGAACAGGGTTGTCCAACCTTAGCAAGTTTATGATTTGAGGGCTTCAATTTCCAGAATTCCACAGCCAGCCATGATGATGGCTGGGGAATTCTGGGAGTTGAAGTCCACAAGTCTTCAAGTGGCCAAGGTTGACCATCCCTGTACTAGCTATTCATGTCCAGCTAGAATAGAATAGAATACTAGAATAATAACTTTATTGTCACTTTGAATGTACACTAATCGGCATACATTAAAGTGAAATTTCGTGGCATAAGCTCTCAAAGGGTCACCACCTCCAATATACACTACATAATATAACGGAATAAATAAATAAATACAGAGAAAAATTAATCACAGTGGAGAGATAACAATCTTTTGAAAGATAACAATCATTTCTCTTTAATTAGAAGAAATTGGGAGAACATGCCATGAGGGATATGGGATTATAATCCTCAGGAAAACCTTGTTAAAAAAAGGAAAAAGAATTAACTAAAATAAAAAGAAATCACCTTATTAATGCTTGCACACCTGGGTTGGAACATAGGATCTACACTAAATAATTTGTTCGCTTTTGTTTTTTGGGATCCTAAAGGTCACTTTGGCTGCTACTGAAGAACCCAACTTTCATCTTCCTTTGCTTAGCTGGAGCTACAGAAGCTACCTTGATTGCTGGGATGTCAACTTTTGGGCCCAAATTCCTTGAATCCCAATTCAGCCTAAGTGCCTCTGAAGCAGCAACTTTGTTTGGTAAGAAAAAAAAAAGAAATTGTTGAATAAAGCTTTATTAGGGGGGGTTTAATCCCCATTAGCTGAGCTCAGCTTCATGGTCACATCCATATACACCTAGTCAGTGGTGGGATTCAGCTGGTTCGGCCCTGAATTTAACCGGTAGTTAAATTGCTGGGTGGCCCCACCCAGTGGTGGGATTCAAATAATTTAACAACCGGTTCTCTGCCTTAATGGATTTCTTCCAACAACCAGTTCACCAAACTGCTCAGAAAGTTAACAACCGGTTCTCCTGAAGTGGTGCGAACTGGCTGAATCCCACCACAGGCCCCGCCCCACCCCTTCCAGGAGCCCCCACATGCCCCATTTTGGCTCCCAAGTAAGTGCAGGGAGACCTACTAGGCCCAAAACGAGGCACGGGGAGAGTGGCATGCCCCCCCCAGCCTGTTTTCACTCCCAGGAGGATGCAGGGAGGCCTACTAGGCCCACAATGGGGCACGGGTGGGGGGCGGCATGTCCCCCCACGACCTGTTTTCGCTTCCAAGGGGGTATAGAAGGCTGAATGCTGCCTGTCACACCCCCTGGCCACACCCACCATGGCCACGCCCACGCCCACCCAGCCAGTCATTAGGGTAGAGAACCAGTTGTTAAATTATTTGAATCCCACCACTGCAGCTAGTCCTCGACTTATGAGTACCATTGAGCCCAAAATATCTGTTGTTAAGTGAGACATTTGTTAGGTGAATTTTGCCCCATTTTACAACCTTTCTCACCATTGTTAAATGAATCACTGCCGTTGATAAGCTACTAACCTGATTGTTCAGTGAATCTGTCTCCCCCACCGACTTTGCTTGTCAGAAGGGAATCACCTAACCCTAGGACACTGCAACCGTCATAAGTACATGCCAGTTGCCAAGCGTCTGAATTTTGACCACAGGGATGCTGCAATGGTTGTCACTGCGAAAAATGGTCATCAGTCACTTTTTTTCAGTTCCGTTGTAACTTTGAATGATCACTAAAGGAATTGCTGTAAGTCGAGGACTACCTGTCGTTTCCTAGGCACTAAAATTGATTTATAAAATTTATTGGCCGCCCATTTTACCACAGGGTAACTCTGGGAGGCTTTCGGTTGCAAAAATGTATTTATGCAGTACATTAAAACATAAATAAATTAAAATGAAAACATTAAAATCTGATGACAAGTGGGGAGGATGGGGATGGAGTAGAGGGAGGTGGGATTACAGATTAACAGAGTTGGAAGGGACCTCGTAGGTCATCTAGTCCAACCCCGCCTGCCCAAGTAGGAGACCCCACACCATTTCTGACAGATGGCAGCACAGTCTCTTCTTGAAAGCTTCCAGTGGTGAAGCTCCCACAACTTCTTTTTTTGGAAAAAAAATATTTATACATTTTCTCTTAACATACATAAGTGCTTAGTAAACACTGTATTGTCTGGGTCAATTTACTTATACATAATAATAGTAATAATAATATTATTTACTTGTACATAGTGGTATTCTTCCAGCTTCTAATTTCTACCTCTATTATCTAACCATTGGTAAAACAAATCCCATGTTAAAACATATTCTGTGTCTTCTTTATCTTTAATGTTAACCTATCCATTTCCACAGTCTAATATCTTTTAAATTATATTTTCATCTGTAAGAGTTTCCTCATTTTTCCAGTGTTGTACAAATTCATGTAATCCCAAGGGGTTCGCATACTTTTTCTTGCAACTGTAAAGGCTGTTAATTAACTTTCTTAACAGCCTACAAGAATCCAAAGAATAAATAATCGTAATCTTACTATGGTTGGCAGAAAGCCCAGAAGCAATTTGCAGGAAATTGATAAGAGAACGAAGATCAGGATACGAAGGAGAGTGAACGAAGTTGTTTCCTGCAAATTGCCTCAGTCGTCATTTTTCTTAAATAGGCTAACGGAGTGGCCAATTAGCCCCAAACCTTACTCATAAGGAGACCTCCTCCTGAGGAGCCACTCCTGCCTTTTGGCAGCTCTGCGCGTCCTGCATCGAGAAGAGGCTCCTCCTCTTCTTCCTCTTCATTTATGGGAGCTTCTGGAGGTTCTGAAGGCCTTGGCTGAATCCCCGCCTCTGGCACCACATCTTCTCCAGCCTCCTCATTGTCTGACTCGAGTGCCAGCTGCATGCGCAGATCACATCTGATGATGTCCAGGTCAGTGGGCAGAGCCTCCCCTCACTTTTACTACTGGTTCTTGCGAACTGGTCCGAACTGGGGGCAACCCACCACTGATCTGGACCCATGCCACCAAGGGCATTAAAGGTGATTACTAATACCTTGAATTGCACCTGGAAGCAGACCCACAACCAATGCAGGTCACGGAGAAGTGGTGTTAAAGGGGCCATTCTTGGGGGCCCCCAAAACTGCCCCCGTATATTGGTTTGCTATTGCAAATTTTCTAATAAGCTCTTTTCAATTTACAAATTTAGTCCAGAGTCTTGGCTTCCTGGTTCCCTCCCAATACTAACCAGATTCAACTTAGCCGACTCACAGCTGGCCAGATGCTGCCCCCTGCTGAAAGTGTCGATTGTTCATTTATTCAGCACTGTTGAACTCTTAAAATATTTTTCCCCCAGAAGGTTCTAAGTACTGTCAGGCCAAGTACAGGTAGTCCTCGACTTACAACAGTTCATTTAGTGACGTTCGAAGTGACAACAGCACAACAGTAAAAAGGGACTTATGACCATTTTTTTCACACTTACAGCCATTGCAGCAACCCTATGGCCACATGATCAAAATTCAGATGCTTGACAACTGACTCCTACTTATGACGGTTGCAGTGTCCCGGGGTCATGGGATCCCCATTTGCGACCTTCTGACAAGCAATGTCAATGGGGGAGCCAGATTCACTTAGCAACCATGTTTGTTTGTTTGTTTGTTTGTTTGTTTGTTTGTTTATTTATTTATTTATTTATTTATTTATTTATTTAATTTATATACCGCCCTTCTCCCAGAATGACTCAGGGCGGTGTACAGCCAAAATAAAACACACAGATATAAAATTTAAAAAACAATTTAAGAAATATTAAATAATTTGGCCCATATCTAATTAAAATAATGTTGTTAAGTTAGCAACTGCAGTGATTCACTCAATGACTGTGGCAAGAAAGGTCGTACAATGGGGCAAAACCCACTTAACAACTATCCTGCTTAGCAACAGAAATTTGGGGTGCAATTGAAGTCATAAATTGAGTCAGTTGTCAATCATCTGAATGTTAAATCACGTGGCCATGGGGATGCCGCAACAGTCATCAATGTGAAAAATAGTCCTAAATCAAGTCACTTTTCTCAGTGCTGTTGTAACTCTGAACGGTCACTAAGTGAACTGTTGTAAGTCGAGGACTACCTGTAGAGACTTGTCTGCAATTCTTTGCAGTTCTTAACCATCCTTGCGTTTTGACTGGGATCCCAATGAATGGCAGGTTAATACGATGGCTTAAATTTTAATTTAATAATAAGCTTCTAAAGGAAATTGAATATGATTTAAATCACAAAGAATTAGATTGGAAAAACGACAGACCTGTTTCCTCTCCCTTGGAAGGCTACCTTGTGGTTCCGGCAGGAGGAGGAGGCACTTTCCTCGGAGGGTTCATCGTGAACAAGTTTAAGCTGCGCTGCTCAGGGATCATCAAGTTTTGTTTCATGTGCACCATGTCGAGTCTGCTGGCAATTTTCATCTTTTTTATTGATTGCCCCAATATGCCCATGGCTGGAGTAACCCAGATGCATGACGGAAGGTAAGCTGGGGAAGAACAATCTCTTTGCAAAGGAGGCTACTCCAAAAAAAATCTACAAAAGAATAATATCACATTGCCTGTCGGTCGGTCGGTCGGTCTATCATCTATCACCTTATCTACTAAAATTATATCTATCTAGCTGTGTTATCTGTATCTTTCTCTCCATCCATCCATCCACAGTATCCATCTATTCATCCCATCCATAGTATCCATACATCTATCTATCCATTCATCCATAGTATCCACTCACCCATCCCTGCCCTATCTACAGTATCTATGTCCATATATCTGTGTTGTCTGTCTGTATCCATCAGTCATCTATCTGTTTTTCTATCATTTGTCTTAACCTGCTGTAACTACGGTATATTTATTTATTTATTTATTTATTGGTTTGATTTATATGCCGCCCTTCTCCGGAGACTCAGGGTGGCTTACAATGCGTTAAGCAATAGCCTTCATACTTTTGTATATACCTGCTTAGTAGGGCTTTTGGGGCCCCCTAAGCAGTTTTCTTTTTTATACAAAGTCATCTTATTGCCCCCACAATCTGGGTCCTCATTTTACCTACCTTGAAAGGATGGAAGGCTGAGTCAACCTTGAGCCTGGTGAGATTCGAACTTGCAGTAATTGCAGGCAGCTGGTGCTATTTAACAGCACTTTAGTCTGCTGTGCCACCAAGCTAGCTGTGCTGGATATAGATATTACCCATATCTATCTGTCCATCCATCCATCCATCCATCCATCCATCCATCCATCCATCCTATCCACAATATCTATGTCCATCTATCATTGTTGTCTGTCTGTCTGTCTATCTAGCTATCCTTTATCATCTATTGCATATACGGTACTATATCTATCCATCACCTACTCCCTATCATCTACTTTATCAAACTTTCCATTTATCCATCCATCCATCTCCTGTTCTATGGAAGAGTGGCAGCCAGAGAAGATCAACTGTGTAACAGACATTAGATTTTTAATAAATAATCCACAAATACTATAATATTTGGATTTTCCTTACAGTCTTCCAGAGAGGTATTTTGGAAGTATACAGACACTGCCTTATGCTCAATTCTGACCACTAAAATAAATGTATGGGAAGGGGGAGGGGGCAGGACAGATATTACAGTTGAGGTATGAGACTTTGATACAGTAGGTGCCCAAGGATGCTGTACACTCATGACTGACATGAGTAGACTTACATACCGCTTCATAGTGCTTTACAGCCCTCTCTAAGCGGTTTACAGAGTCAGCATATTTCCCCCCAACAATCTGGGTCCTCATTTTACCAACCTCAGAAGGATGGAAGGCTGAGTCAACCTTGAGTCGGTCAGGATCGAACTGCTGGCAGTGGGCAGAGTCAGCCTGCAATACTGCATTCTAACCACTGCACCACCACAGCTCAAGAATGCCACTTCTTGCTGGTCTCAAACTAGCATTGAATGACTATTGAGATATATCAGTAACCCTTCGCTGGGTAAATCTCCTTCTTGCCTTGCATGTTGTTTTCAAGCGTCCCCCAACTGATGATGCTAGAAAGAAAAGACATTGACCAATGATCTGTTTTGTTTAGCATCCTCCCGCAAGGTCACCTCAACTTGTCTGACCCCTGCAACATGGACTGCCATTGCCTGCGTGAGACCTACAATCCCGTGTGTGGGAACGATGGCATCACTTATTACTCGCCCTGCCATGCTGGTTGCAAGAAAGCATCAATAAACCACGATAGCGGGGAAAAGGTGCGTGTGGGATGTCAGCCTTCGCTTGTTCTCCAAGTCCTTCTCATATCCAAACCCTGTTGATGTTTAACCAAAGAACTGAGGTTGACTCTCTGTGTTTATGTCTATGGAGATAGGATAGGATAGGATAGGATAGGATAGGATAGGATAGGATAGGATAGGATAGGATAGGATAGGATAGGATAGGATAGGATAGAACTAGAACTAGAACTAGAACTAGAACTAGAACTAGAACTAGAACTAGAACTAGAACTAGAACTAGAACTAGAACTTGGAAGGGACCTTGGAGGTCTTATAGTCCAACCCCTTGCTTAGGCAGGAAACCCTACACCATTTTAGACAAATGGTTATCCAACATCTTCTTAAAAACTTCCAGTGTTACAGCATTCACAACTTTTGGAGGCAAGTCGTTCCACTGATTAATTGTTCTAACTGTCAGGAAGTTTCTCCTTAGTTCTAAGTTGCTTCTCTCCTTGATTAGTTTCCATCTATTGCTTCTTGTCCTGCCCTCGGGTGCTTTGGAAAATAGGTTGACCCCCCACTCCCACCCCCACTTTTCTTTGTGGCAGCCCCTTAAATACTGGAACACTGCCATAAGCAACCTGGAATTAAGGAGAAACTTCCTAACAGTGAGGACAATTTAACCGGTGGAACAACTTGCCTTCAGAAGTTGTGGGTGCTTCATCACTGGAGGTTTGTAAAAAGAGACTGGACAGCCACTTGTCTGGTCTCCTGCTTGATCAGGGGGTTGGATTAGAAAGCCTCCAAGGTCCCTTCCAACTCTATTCTGAACTGAACGGAATTCAAAAACGCTTGCAAAAGCACCTTTGAAAAAACACTTGATAAAGCATCTTTTGGACTTTCTGCATGGGATCTAACGCAGCCAGACTGGTTTGCTGGGAAGAGATAGTCCTTCGTGGGAAAATGGGTGTTATTGCAGTGCCCGATTTGTTTGACATAGTTTCACTTGCAGTTATGATAGCAAAACCAAATAGGCAGATTTGTCCTTGACAAAGATTTTTTAAAAAAAAAAAACAAAAAGACTTTGTGACGGATGGGATTTCTTCCCCGTTTGTACACAACCTCTGTTTTGTTGCAGAAGACAAAATAAACTGACTTTGAATAAACTGACTCTAGAGCAGAACGAGAAAGAGGACTCGGAATACTCTACGGTGTGGGAACTTTGGTATAGATGGATTGATAACCGAATAAGGGAGAGAGATGAGATGGTGTGAATATTAGGATGAATATGTAAATTGTAAATTAGGATGCATTATAACAAAAGAATGAATTTAATGAATTTAATGAATTTTTAAGAAGGGGCTGGACTGCCACTTGTCTGAAATGGCATAGGGTCTCCTGCTTGAGCAGGGGTCTGCACTAGAAGATCTCTAAGGTCCCTTCCAGCTCTCTTCTGATTGATTGATTGATTGATTGATTGATTGATAGATCATCCCTAGTCTTTCTCTTCATTAGACTAGACCAGGGGTCAGCAACCTGTGGCTCTGGAGCCGCATGTGGCTCTTTCATCCCTCTGCTGTGGCTCCCTGTCACCGGTCAGCTCCACAATTGATAGGGCTTTCGGTTAGGACAAGTAGAGGAAAAAGGATGCTGCTCTAGGAGGAGACTCTATGATGGAGGAACCGGATTTCTGGTCGGCTCCAGAATTGAACGGGGGGGCTCCTGGTTAGGACCTTTGTGGCTCTTTGAGTATTTAAGGTTGCCTACCCCTGGATTAGACATAACAGTTCCTTCAGTCATGTACAGACCAGATGCTGTACACGTACAACCGGATATTGTGGACTGAATTTTGGAATATTTGCATGCAAAATATGAGCTGTACCGCTCACCTGTGGTTTGTTTCCCCTGAGTAACATTGGCCAGACAAAAGAAATAGACACCACTGTGTTACAGTGTGTAGTGGCTGTTCTAAACTACTATCGGGTGAAATGCTACCGGTTCATTCCGGTTCGGGTGAACCGGTAGTGATAAAAACTACCGGTTTGGGCGAATCAGTAGTTTAAAAAAGCTACCGGTTCAGACGAACCGGTACTTCCAACGATCAGCTGTGCCATGCGGTTTAGCTTTGCTAGACAGCAGGAAATCTTGCTTTCTAGCGAAGCTAAATCGCGCAGCACAACTGATCCCCCTCTCACTGTTCTACTTACCCAAGCCTCCTTTTGGCGTGTAGTGTGCAGGCGCATGCAGCGTGCGTTTGGCACACACTGCGTGTGTGCACACAGTGTGCGCTTGGTGCACAGCGCACATGCGCAAGCAGCAAACCAGTAGGAAACCAGTTCAGATTTCACCACTGACTAGTCTCCTTGTTTCCCAAGGTTTATCATGAATGCAGCTGCATTATTGGACCCAACACTCCGGTCTCCAGCCTGGCTATGGCAGGGAAGTGTACATCTTCATGTGAAAGAAGGACTCTTCTCTTGGTTTTCATGTTTGTTATCATTCTCTTCACATTCCTAAGTAGCATTCCTGCGTTAACAGCTACATTGCGGTAAGCTACAGGGAAATCAGACTTATTTTCTCAAAGCTGAGCCAAAAAGGATGTTTTTTAAGCCATCTAAATCAGGGGTCTCCAAACGTGGCCACTTTAAGACTTGGGGACTTCAACTCCCAGAATTCCCCAGCCTGCATGGCTAAGAAACAATGATACCATGGGCAAAAAACTTTGGTTATAGTTTCAGTTTGGTTCAGCCGAAGAGGTTGTAGAAAAAATGGTTTTAAAAGTTAAAAAAAAAAAGTTGGCCACGCCCACTCAGTCATATTACCCCCACACACACACACACACCAAGCCACATCCACAGAACCGGTAGTAACAAATTTTACATTTCACCACTGGTGCATGTGTAAAAATCAAGCTGGGTCTTACTTTTGGAGTAGGTCATATTTTCGGGAAAACATGGTAGGCTGCGGACCGCTAGTGGGCTGCAGCCCACAGGTTTGGGACCCCTATTCTAAAGGATGGAACCTGCATAATCATGTCATAATTCAGGATAGACCCTTTCCTGCTTGTACACGTAGTCCTCGATTTACGACTGGTAGCTCAGCCATCATTTGAAATAATAACCGAGCTGAAAAAGGGGACTTATGAAGTTTTCAAAGTTCCAGCAGTTGGATCCCCTCCATTGTCCTGTGACCAAATTTCAGGCGCTTGGCCACACAGCCACATTCACAGCCATTTGCAATGTCCCACCGTCATGTGACCACGTTCTATGACAGTTTGGCCCAAAACTGGCAGTTCTGCTTTTCAGCAAAACTCTACCCATGGTGAGCCACTGGTTCGCTTAACAACCATGGCCTTCGCTTAATGACTGCTGCAAAAACATTGCAAAATGGGGTCAGTCACCCTGACTAGGTGGCTCAGTGGCTGAGACACTGAGCTTGTTGATCAGAAAGGTCGGCAGTTCGGCAGTTCAAATCCCTTGTACAGGTCTCCTGCGTGAGCAGGGGTTTGGACTAGATGTCCTCTAAGGTCCCTTCCAACTTTGTTACTGTTAACTTACAGTCCTGTGACCAACCTGTTTTACAACCGTTATGGCAAACTACTATAATGAGCTGTTTCCATTATGGCCATAGGTAGAGGACTATCTGTGTGCACAAGTGCAGGTACGCTTTGACTTAAGACCACAATTGAGTCCGAAATGTCCATTGCTAAGTGAGACAACTGTTAAGTGAGTTTTGCCCTGTTTTACAACCTTGCTTGCCACAGTTGTTAAGTGAATCATTTAGTTGTTAAGTTAGTAACACGGTTGTTAAGTGAATCTGGCTTCCCCCATTGACTTGGCTTGTCAGAAGGTTGCAAAGGGGGATCACGTGACCCCCCGGGACATTGCAACCGTCATAAATGTGAGTCAGTTGCCAAATGTCTGAATTTTGATCATGTGCCCATCGGGCTGCTGCAACGGTTGTAAGTGTGAAAAATGGTCACTTTTTTCAGTGCCATTGTAACTTCGAACTGTCACTAAATGAACTGCTTTAAGTCGAGGACTACCTGTACATAAGAAATGGCATTTGCATTACAACACACATTTGTCATTTTCTGCTTGTCCCCTCTCCAAGAGATGACTGGCTTTTGTCCAGCACGTTTTACTCAGTGGTGAAATCTAAAATTTGTTACTATCGGTTCTGTGGGCATGGCTTGGTGGTGGTGGTGGTGGGGGTAATGTGACTGGGTGGGCGTGGCCAATTTTTTTTTTTTTTACATTTAAAACCATTTTTTCTACAACCTCTTCGGCGACCTCTTCATTTAAAAGAAAAAGAATTTTAAAAGAAAAAGAATTTTAAAAGAAAAAGAATTTTAAAAGAAAAAGAATTTTAAAAGAAAAAGAATTTTAAAAGAAAAAGAATTTCATTTAAAAGAAAAAAAAAAACCTCTGCCAATTAGGCAACTCAGCTGGGATCGTCAGAGCCGTTTGAAAGCATTTTTTTACAACCTCTTCGCTCTGCCGAAGAGGTTGTAGAGAAAATGCTTTTAAAAGTAAAAAAAAAAAAGCCTCTGATGATCGCACGGTTCAGCTGGGCATGTGGGGGGGGGCAGGGATTTTTGCTACCGGTTCTCCGAACCACCCGCCTCCATCGCTACCGGATCGGGCGATCCGGTCCGAACCGGGAGCATTTCACCCCTGGTTTTACTCATCCTTTGTATAGTTAATTCACTCTCACACTTAATGTTATGGGGGAAAATACAGAATGGCTGTGTTGGAATCACTCTTTAACTGATCCTGCTTGCCTTTGTTTCTAAATGTTGGTTTTATGTCTCCTAGGTGTGTTTCCGACAGACAGCGGTCGTTTGCACTAGGAATCCAATGGATTGTTGTGAGAACGCTAGGTATAGTATCCAGACAAAATCTGTAGCCTTCTCCATGTTTTGTCTTAATTAGGATACTCTAAACCAGGGGTGTCAAACCAGGGGTGAAATCTACTTACCTTCCCAACCATTTTGGAAGTGCACGTGCCACCCTTCGCTCGCGCGCGCATGCACATCATGTGCGCACTTGGACCATCTACGCATGCGCAGAGGGTAAAAAACAGGTTACTTCCTGGTTAAAACCAGGAAGTAACGACGACCGGGTGGGTGGGCGGAGCCTCGTGCCGCTATCGCTACCGGTTCTCTGAACCACTGGCTGCCATCGCTACGGGATTGGCTGAACCGGTCTGAACCGGGAGCATTTCACCCTGTGTCAAACTCAATTTCATTGAGGGCCGCGTTAGGGTTGTGTTTGACCTCAGGGGGCTGAGGTGGGCGTGGCCAGGGTGGGCATGGCCAGTGATCACTTGTGTCGGGGGCGCCTGTGGTGGCCCGAGCGCTCTGCCAGCAAAAAACGAGGTCCCGAACTGCATTTTCGGCTGCAACCTCTTCTTGCAACCCTCTGCCAGTGAAAACGGAGCCCTTGCAAGCTGTGTTTTCTGCTGCGACGGCCTCCTGCAACCCTCTGCCAGCAAAACTAGGGCTTGGGAGGGACATTTTCACTGGCAGAGGCACCATGTGTCAACTCGCAAAGCATCCCTGGCCTGCTCTCAATTTGCCATAAGCAAGGGGGGATTAAACGGCACGGCAGGCAAAGACAGATGCACAGTCCAGACTTATCTCTCTCAAGGTTGTATCCCAGGGTTACCCACAGCGGCCAGAGAGGAGTGGTCTCTACCACCTGCAAAATTGCTCCGTTGGAGATTGTGATTAATGACATACCCTGGGAGGAGGGGAGAAACAGGGTCATGATTGGGGTGTAAATTACGTAGAGTCAGAGCTGGCTTCACTTGGGAACGTGCAGACATGAACCTCCTAATAAATAACTGGATTTGTTTTGAAGCTTGGCTCGGGGCTCATGATTTAATTAGGGTATCTGTTGGAACCCTGACACCGTGGGCCGGTCCTTTGCTGTTTCCAGGTCGGCCCTGCAGGCCAGATCTAAGCACCCCGCAGGTATTGCATTCATTCTGGCGGGCTTCTCATGGGAGGTCCAGTTTAGGAAAACACAGGACAAGCGTTTTCTCGGGATGAGAGAGCAGCAAACAAAAGGCTACAATCTCTTTTATTAGTTATCCAAATACAGCGTCATCAGAAGGCGTTATTATGGCTACACATCTCATATTACATACAAGAGATAGGAAAGCGATACTAAAGGTGCAAAAAACGAAACTTAACTCTGGCTATTTGGTACCAGTTACTACCAGGCGAGAGGCCCATCTCCTCGTCTCCCCGCTATCAGAGATTACCTCAACCCTCAGGAATGTAGCAGGAAGAGATATTTCTGGCTTTGCTAATACAGTCTATGTTAAGAACAAAGAGAGAATGAATAGGGCCCTTCAGAGAGTATCCATATGAACCCGCTTTTCATAGTGCTTATTTCGGTGCTAAGCTCCATACACGTGTCCAACCAGTTAAACTGGTCTATACATGTACTATGGCCACTGCATTCCCACAGCAGGCCACATCCAGCCCGCGGGCCTGGAGTTTGACACCTCTGCTCTAAACCAATGGCTCCCAACTTTTTGGGCACCAAGGACCAGTTCCATGGAGAAAGGTTTTTCCATGGACCTGCGGGGACGTGGTTTACTGTGCTGCCTGCCTCCCACGGATGAGGCTTGTTTGCACAGCCCAGTTGCTGGCATGCCACGGACTGGTGCCAGTCCACAGACCTGGAGTTGGGGACCCCTGCTCTAAACTGCTGAAATTTTGGCATGTCAGAATATGGTCCAGGTAGTCCTTGACTTACCACCATTCGTTTAGTGACCATTTGAAGTTGAGACGACACTGTGACTACGACCATTTTTCACACGTATGGCCATTGCAGCATCCTTATGGTCAGGTGGTCAAAATTTGGATGCTTGGCAACTGGCATGTATTTATGACGGCTGCCATATCCGGGGATCATGTGATCACCATTACTGACCTTCCCAACCAGTTTCTGACAAGCAAAGTCAGTAGGGGAAACCAGGTTCACTGAACGCCTGCGTTATTCATATAACACCTGCTGTGATTCGCTTCAGAACTGTGGCCAAAAGGTAGTAAAATGGGGCATAACTCACTTACTTTGCAGTGGAAATTTGGAGCTCCGTTGTGGTCATAAGTCGAGGACTGCCTGTATAGACGCCGAGCTAGAAATGCTCATTTTGTGTAGAATGACACTTTTGCTGTTATGCTATCACTGGGATCACATATAAGGTTGATCTTGGAACTGGTATTTTTTTTGAAAGAGGTTGTGAACCTTTCTGAGTTAATATTGTCTTACCGCTTATTCTTTTGGAGTAATTTTTTCCCATTTATGAAATTGGCCAGTGGAGACTTTCAAAATAAATCTGGTTCCAACAAAGACAAGATGAAATACAATTGACACCACAGAATCAAACACTCCAGCTATTCCAGAAGTAATTTGTGTAATATGAAATGCTTGACGTATACGACACCTCTCGTTTCTTGTCCTTTGATAGGGAGCATCCCCGGCCCCATTGCTTTTGGGTCGATGATTGACAAGTCGTGTCTTCTGTGGCAGAGTCAATGTGGTGAACAAGGATCTTGTTATGTCTATCAAAACTCCTCCATGAGTCGATATACCCTGATCGCTGGTCTGATATTTAAGGTAATTCTGGATTATAGCAACAATAGCAGACTTCTACTGTATAGATTTATATACCACTTCATAGTGCTTTACAAATGAGACACGGTGGCTCAGTGGCTAAGCTTGTCGATCGAAAGGTCAGCAGTTTAGCGGTTCGAATCCCTAGCATCACGTAATGGGGTGAGCTCTTGTTACTTGTCCCAGCTTCTGCCAACCTAGCAGTTCGAAAGCACGTAAAAGAAAATGCAAGTAGAAAAATAGGGACCACCTTTGGTGGGAAGGTAACAGCGTTCCGTGCACCTTTGGCATTTAGTCCTGCTGGCCACATGAACACAGAGACATCTTTGGACAGCGCTGGCTCTTCGGCTTTGAAACGGAGATGAGCACCGCCCCCTAGAGTCGGGAACGACTAGCACATATGTGCGAGGGGAATCTTTACCTTTACCTTAGTGCTTTACAAAAGGGGTCCCTAACTTTTGTTGGTTGGCAGCCTGGCTGGGGAGAAAGAGGGGCCCTCCACTCATGCCTGGTTGTGAATAGGCCACGGCCTGATAATGTCCCATGGCCCACATGTTGGGCACCCCTGCTTCAACACCCTCTCGACTGTTTTACAGAGTCATCATATTTCTCCCAACAATCTGGGTCCTCATTTTACCGACCATGGAAGGCTGAGTTAATCTTGAGCCAGTCAGGATCGTATTCCTGGCTGCAGGCAGAAGTTAGCCTGCAATACTGCATTCTAACCACCACGGATTCTAATTCTGCTCATATATCACTATAGCTTAATTAACGTTAAATAAAATGTCCCTTAAACTGAGCTGCCATGTAGATTATGGCGGCTCATTTAGGGAGACCTCGATACAAAACTCTTCTTCTTTTTCTTTTTTTTTTATCTTATACATCCAACAAACATTAAATCTATAGCGGTCTACATCACAACGCGAGAAGGAAATAAACTTGTCCCATTACATATATAGGATAATGTACAAAAGTCTATTACATATACCAATTGACATGCTTATCCAATATCTCTATTTATAGCTCGATTTGACATCCAATTATACCATTGACTCCAAGATATATAGTAAACTGTGTCCCCCCTGTCCTTTCAGTAACATAGTAAGTCGATCTGATTCCGCACAATTCATTATTTTTTGAATTACTACTTGTTCGGGTGGGCTAACATCCATCTTCCAGTATTGAGCCCATGCCAATCTTGCAGCTGTTGTTATATGCAGCAGCAGGTACCATGTCGTTCTATTAACATTTTCGGGTCTTATCCCTAATAAAAATACCTCAGGACGCAATTGTATATGTTGCCCCAACATTTCATGGAGCCACTTCAGAATACTCTTCCAAAATTTCATTGCCTCTCGGCAAGTCCACCATACAGAACTCTTCTAAAGGGTAGTCCTCGACTTGCAACCATTCATTTAGTGACCATTTGAAGTTAGAACAGCACTGGGGGGGGGAAGCAGCTTATGAGCATGTTTCACTTATGACCGTTGCAACAGTCACATGATCAAAATTCGGAGACATGGCAGCTGGCACATACTTATGACAGTTGCAGTGTCTTGTCATCCATCACCTTTTGCAACCCGACAAGCAAAGTCAATGGGGGAAGCCCGGTTCATTTAACAACCGTGTTACTAAGGTAGCAAACAGGAGTGATTCACTTAAGAACTGTGGCAAGAAAGGTCGTACAATGGGGCAAAACTCACTTAAAAGCTGTCGTGTTTAGCAGCGGAAAGTTTGGACTCAGTTGTGGTTGCAAGTCAAAGACTACCTGTAGTTCGGTCAATCAGAAGAGAGCTGGAAGGGACCTTGGTGACCTTCAAGCAAACTGACAGCAAACAGCACTCCCTACTAGCCCTGATGATGTTACCTAGTTGGGTAATGAAATGTCTGCAACAAAACAAGCAAGCTCAGAGAGCACCAAAGACCCTTCATATCTATCTGTCTGTCTATCTGTCTGTCTGTCTGTCTGTCTGTCTGTCTGTCTGTCTGTCTGTCTATCTATCTATCATCTAGCTAGCTAGCACTAGCGCTGATGATGTTACCTAGTTGGGTAATGAAATGTCTGCAAGAAATCAAGCACGCTCAGAGAGCACCAAGAATCCTTCATATCTATCTGTCTATCTGTCTGTCTGTCTGTCTAATCATCTAATTATCTAGCTATGTCTAGCTATATATTTCTGTATCATCTATCTATCTCTACCTTCTATCTATCATCTATCTATCATCTATACATATATCATATCTATCTATCATCTATTTAATCATCTATCCATCTAATCATCTAATTATCTAGCTATGTCTAGCTATATTTTTCTGTATCATCTATCTATCTCTACCTTCTATCTATCATCTATCTATCATCTATATATATATCATATCTATCATCTATTTAATCATCTATCATCTATCTGTCTAATTATCTAATTATAATCTAATTATCTAGCTATGTCTAGCTATATATTTCTGTATCATCTATCTTCTATCTATCATCTATCTATCATCTATATATATATCATATCTATCTATCATCTATTTAACCATCTATCATCTATCTGTATAATCATCTAATTATCTAGCTATGTCTAGCTATATATTTCTGTATCATTATCTATCTATCTATCTATCTATCTATCTATCTATCTATCTATCTATCTATCATCTAGCTAGCTAATACTAGCATTGATGATGTTACCTAGTTGGTAATAAAACATCTGCAAGAAAACAAGCAAGCTCAGAGAGCACCAAGGACCACTCATGTTGAGGACTAACTGTACTTTGAAATCTGGGGAAGCATCGTGCTAATGTTTTAGACTCGCTTAGTTCATCCAAGGAGACAATCAGTTCCAGCTCCTATTATCTATGAGGACCCGGATTGTGGGGGAAATAAGCTGACTTTGTATAAAAAAGAACACCGCTTGGGGGGCGGGGGGCGAAAGCCCTACTAAGCAGGTATATACAAAAGTATGAAGGCTATTGCTTAACGCATTGTAAGCCGCCCTGAGTCTCCAGAGGAGGGCGGCATATAAATCGAACCAATAAATAAATAAATAAATAAATCTTTTTGTTTGTTTGTTTTTTGTATTCTGAGAAACTGGGGACACGTAGGAACGGCGTTCTTGCTGAAAGATTAAAACCCAAAATTTGGATGTCTTACAGGTGATGGGCTCGTGTTTCTTCCTACTGGCCTGCATGCTCTACAAAGCCCCTTCCCCAGAATCTCTCCACAGCAGCTCGGCTGTCTCCGAAAATGGCACCTCTGATCTCCAGGAGAGTAAATCTTCACATGGGCCTTCCGACGGCGACGTATAACCTTTGGGTTATCACAAAAAACTTTCTCATAATTGCCCAGAAACTGTGGCAAAAGAATGTCTTGCTCGTCTCTTCTTGCAGATTTGACTTCTTTTCCTCCTTTTGCAGGAAAAAGCAATTTCGTGAAGATCTATTATTGTTTTTTTGTGTGGTTTTTTTTTTTCACAAGCAGCAAAAGCACATGGCAAAACTTGAATCCTCGTCTTTCCACTGTGAAAAGAGGGAGCTAAGGATCTTGAAGAGATGAGGAGTTTCATTTTCTCCTGGATCTGGACTGCAATTCCGAGATGGTCTTGGAATATTAAAAGAAAAAAGAAAATGGAAAGCAACAATTTTTGCAGGATGCAGGAAGGTTTTTTTTTTGTTTTGACTTGCTCAGTGAAAGACCCTCGCTTTATGGAGTGTTTTGATCTTGTATTTAGACACCAGATCTGACCTCAAGATTTGTGCTATCCGTTCTCTCCACTTCTTACAGTATTAATTTATTTAAAGAAGGGCTAAACATAACTTTATACCATTCCTTTATAAAGCACTGAAGAAGCCAACCATCACCATGCACTCGACCACATATTCAAGCTGGTGTAAAATCTTTGGTATAAATGAGGTATAAATATTGTCTAGCCAACCTATCGTTTGTTGATTAAAAATGTGAAATCTTTCTTAGGTATTATTATTATTATTATTATTATTATTATTATTATTATTATTATTATTATTATTTTGGTCATTGCTTGATGGTTGCAATGTTGCAGTAGCTTGCGGGAGTAAATCTGCTTGTCTGTTCTGCCCCAGCTACGGACCCCAAAGAACGCAGCACACACAAAGTCTGTACAAACCTTAGTTTACTAAATTAAATCAGTCTTTTTCAAACAAAGGCCGTTAATTAACTTTCTTAACAGCCTACAAGAATCCAAAGACTAAATAATCGTAATCTTACTATGGTTGGCAGAAAGCCCAGAAGCAATTTGCAGAGAACTAAGATCAGGACGCAAAGGAGAGTGAACGAAGTTGCTCCCTGCAAATTGCCTCAGTCGTTGTCCTTCTTTAAATAGGCTAAGGGAGTGGCCAATTAGCCCCAAGCCGTACTCTCAAGGAGACCTTCTCCTGAGGAGCCACTCCTGCCTTTTGGCAGCTCTGCGCACTCATGCATCGAGAAGAGGCTCCTCCTCTTCTTCCTCTTCAATTATGGGAGCTTCTGGAGGTTCTGAAGGCCCTGGCTGAATCCCTGCCTCTGGCACCACATCTTCTCCAGCCTCCTCATTGTCTGACTCAAGTGCCAGCTGCACAGGCTGCTGGCGCAGCACCACACCAGCCTCCTCGCTGTCAGAATCAGCTACTAGCCGCACAGGCGCTGACAGGCCACAACATTGTCATAGATGAACTATCTAACACAGCTTTGACGTCGCACACAATAACTCAAAACACTACCATTACTGCTGGAAACCCTTCAGTGAGTGATGAACAGGTGGTCAATTTTGTGACCATCAGTGAAGACCTGGTCATCACAGCAGCCATGGTTGGTTTCCTGTTTCTTTGTTAAAGCTTGTCTACAGTAGTGGCCAAAATTGTGGAAACCTGGGGAAAGTGTAATTTTGAGGTTTGGTGGCTAATAACACCACTTTTTTGGGGGGAGTTTCAAGATAATCCTATTCCACTGCTGGAATGGCCTGGGAGTAGCCCAGACCTTAACCCAATTGAAAATCTATGGAGCCGACTAAAGAAACTTGTTAGTCAGAAGCGACCCAGCAATAAAACCTGGTTAATAGAAGCCATCATTCAATCTTGGTTTCACATTATAACAGCTGCAGAACTAAAGGACTCGGTTCCCTCCATGGGAAGACGTTGTAAGGCCGTAATTCATGCTAAAGGTTACCCAACTAAGTATTCACTGACTTGGAGATAATTTTTGTATATCTCATTTTTTTCCTGTGGTGATAATTTATGTATATCTCATTTCACTTCTTTATAACTGCTATTCTAATAGCAAATCCTTCATAAAAGTTATTGCATTGCATTCTTGATTAAATTATCTTGCCATTGATGTATAATTTTATGGTACTACTCCCCCCCAAAAAAGTTGTGTTATTAGCTAGTGTTAGAAAATACACTTTTCCCCAAAAGTTTTCCACAATTTTGGCCACTACTGTATATTTAGCCTAAAAAATGTCTAGTCACTTCCCAAAAATCCATACAATGAACAATTGAGGGAACCAGGTATGCCTGGTCTAAGAAAGAGAAGGAACTAGAGGTGACATGATAGCAGCCTTCCAGTACTTAAGGGGCTGTCACAGAGAAGAGGGGGACAACCAGAGATGGGTTTCAGCAGGTTCTGACCAGTTCTGGAGAACCGGTAGCAGAAATTTTGAGTAGTTTGGAGAACCGGTAGTAAAAATTCTGACTGGCCCTGCCCCCATCTATTCTCTGCCTCCCAAGTCCCAGCTGATCGGGAAATGGGGATTTTGCAGTATCCTTTCCCTGGAGTGGGTGGGAATGGAGATTTTACAGTATCCTTCCCTTGCCATGCCCGCCAAGCCATGCCCACCAAGCCACACCCACAGAACCGGTAGTAAAAAATTTTGAAACCCACCACTGGGGACAACCTATTCTCTAAAGGACCTGAGGGCAAGACAAGAAATGATGAGTGATGACCTTCAAAGACAGAGCCAACCTAGAAGTAAGGAGAAATTTCCTGACAATGAGAACAATGAATCAGTGGAATGATATTGCCTTCAGAAGTTGTGGATGCTCCATCACTGGAGGTTTTCAAGGAGATTGTATAGCCATTTGTCTGGAATGGTATAAGATCTCCTGCTCAACCAGGGATTGGGCTAGAAGATGGAGGAGGAGGAGGAAATTTCAGTCATGATAAAAAGAGAGATTTTTTTTTTTTGCTTTAATTTATATGCCACCCTTCTCCGGAGACTCAGGGCGGCTTACAATGTGTTAAGCAATAGCCTTCATGCTTTTGTATATTTATACAAAGTCAGCTTATTGCCCCCACAATCTGGGTCCTCATTTCACCTACCTTAGAAAGGATGGAAGGCTGAGTCAACCTTGAGCCTTGGAGAGATTCGAACCCTGTAGTAATTGCAAGCAGCAGATGTTAGTCTGTTAATAACAGTGCTTTAGTCCACTGTACTACAGGCTCGTTTCTTACTGGTTATATCTAAAATCTCCTGAAATCCACCTGCCAAATTTACATTACAAAATACACAGAATCAGTTAGCAAACTTTTTCTCAAACAGTTGGTTTGCACTTGTTCAAAATGCATAGTGAGAGCAAATAGCAATAGCACTTAGACTTATATACCGCTTACAGCCCGCCCTAAGCAGTTTACAGAGTCAGCCTATTTCCCCCAGCAATCAGGATCCTCATTTTACCCACCTCGGAAGGATGGAAGGCTGAGTCAACCTGGAGCCTGGTGAGATTCGATCTGCCAAACTGCTGGCAGCCGGCAATCAGCAGAAGTAGCCTGCAGTACTGCACTCTAACCACTGCGCCACCACGGAAATGTTTGAATTCTTATATTTTTATTTTTTAAAAAAAAAAATATTTTTAATGGCTTAAAATGGGTAGGCCCATTCCCCCCCCCCTTTGTTTTTTTTTTTTTTTTTTTTTTGCTGGAGGTAAATGATTTTTTTTTCTCTTTGTATTTTTAAAATTGAATTCTTAAGCCCCCAAGCTACATATTTAGCACAAAGGCTAGGAAACTAACGTTCATTTGTGTCGTTAAAGGGGAGATCGTGAAAATGAGGTGTTGGTTCCTGGGGCTGGCGATATATCACATGTTTTAAAAAAAGTAATGTGCTAATAATAAAAATGCACACCGAGCCTTTTTCCATTGGTGAGAGTTTTTTTTTTTTCCATCTGCAAGGAAGAGTTTTGCTTCTATTTCCATTTGGAGGTGGAACAAAACTCTTGTGCTATTTATTTGCATGTAGAAAAAGAATTTATTCATTGGATGAGTCCAGTGGTGGGATTCAAATAATTTAACAACCGGATCTCTGCCCTAATGACCGACTGGGTGGGCGTGGCCATGGTGGGCGTGGCCAAGGGGTGAGGAAGGGAGAGCATTACTACATTTGCCGCCTTGAGTTATTTGTAAAAATAATAAAGCCAGGATGCGAACAAACAAAAAGACACATCTATCGTATATATTTGAATTGCAAAGTGGTTTCCCAGAATTTCTTACACCAATATACAAAGCAATGAATAAAATTAACCAGCTAACAGATGGGAAAGTCTTACTCAACGTTGCTATTTTCAAACTTTAGTAGGGAACATTGTTTTTATTCTTTGCTTGTCTTCAAAGGGCATTCAAAGGATTGCTATCTCTGAATTCTATTCCTCTTTTGTAGGATTTTGAGAAAAATGGCCATAGCTCCCTTTGGTCCTACTTTTATTTAAAACAAAATATTTTTTTTCTCTCTCTCACTGTACTGTAATGTAACAAAGATTTGTCTTATTGCTTCTGAATGATAGTACTGTCCCCTTGCCATTTTGACATGGAGCTTATGTAAAAAAAATAGAGGATCTATGCAAAGTTACGCTTTGTTAGCTCTGCAAAGCGATTTGTTTTTTGATATATGAAAAAGGAGCCTGGATAGCTCTGAGGACAAGGCACTGTAATTCAACACCAGCTGTCTGCAATTAAAGTAAGTTCGAATCTTGCCAGGCTCAAGGTTGACTCAGCCTTCCATCCTTTCTAAGGTAGGTAAATTGAGGACCCAGTTTGTGGGGGCAATAAGCTGACTTTGTATAAAATATGCAAAAAGTATGAAGGCTATTGCTTAACGCACTGTAAGCCGCCCTGAGTCTCCGGAGAAGGGCGGCATATAAATCAAATTAAAAAAAAAATGCTCATGGATTTCATTTGCCTGTCATTGGATATTAAGCAACATAGAAATATGGAAATACACCCTCTTTCCCAGCACAATTACAATAAAAAAAATATATATTTAAAAATATGCAGAAGCAATAAAATCAGTTACAACTAATCCTTGATTTACAACCACAATTGAACCCAAAGTTTCTGTTGCTAAGCAAGACAATTAAGTGATCTTTGCCATCATTTTATGACCTTTCTTGTTAAGTGAACCGCTGCAGTTGTTAAGTGAGTAACACGGTTGTTAAGTGAATCTGACTTCCCCATTGAAGTCACAAAAAGGCCACAAAAGGTGATCACATCAACCTGGGACATTGCAACCGTCGTAAGTACATGCCAGTTGCCAAGCATTTGAGTTTTGATCACCTATCCATGAGGATTCTGCAACGGTCATAAATGCGAAAATAGTCGTGAGTCACTTTTTTCAGAGTTGTTGTTGTAATTTCGAATGGTCAGTAAATGAATGGTTGTAAGTCGAGGACTACCTGTATACTGTAATGGTGTATTACAGTCAGAGTAAAAATAAAATCTATGCAGCCGTGCCAGCTGAAACTGAAGTCTGATACTGTGGCTTTCTAACTTTGTTAGATATACCACAAAGCACAGATAGGCTACTGCCGGTTTGCACCGGTTCAAGTGAACCGGTAATTAAGATTCTGTGTAGTTCGGTGAACCGGTAAATCCGAGCACTAGCTGCCCTCACCCCTGCTCATTTTTTGGCTTGTTTTCTGGGTCATTTTCCGCGCCAAAAATAGCTTGAAAAACAGTCTGAAAATGGCCCGAAAAAAGACCAAAAACTGTCCCAAAAACAGTTGGAAAACAGCCCCCAAAACAGCCAATAAATAGGTCGAAAAATAGGTGGGGGCGGGGACAGCCAGTGGTGGGATTAGCCCCAACCGGCTGAATCCTACTTCTGCCTTTGAGGCAAGTGGCTGGGAGGCAGGGCTGGGTGTCATGAGTGACATCACCCACCAGTGGTGGGTTCCTCCTGGTTCGGTCCGGTTCAACCGAGCCAGTAGCGGTGACGATATGACGTGACCGAACCGGTTCTCCCCCCCCACCCCGCCCTCCCACCCCCCACCCCCCCCACATTATTCTTACCTTTTATTTGGTCCCACCCCCAATCTGTTGCTGCCTCCTGAGTCCCAGCTGATGACTAGAGGGAAAAAACTGTTTAAACTCTTGCCGCGGGGCTTCAAAGGGCCGTCCTACAGCTGATCAGTGTTAAAAGCAAACAAATGAGTCAGGTTGTAAGTGCGAGGACTAGTCGTAAGTGCAAGGACCTTCCAGAAATGACTCTGACCAGCTAGCCACGCCCACCTAGTCACATGACCTCCAAGCCACACCCACAAAATAAGCCACGCCCACAGAACCGGTAGTAAAAAAAATTAGAACCCACCCCTGTCACCCACCCAGTAACATGACCAACTGGCCACGCCTACCCATCCAAAGAACCGGTTGTTAAGTTATTCAAGTCCCACCACTGCCACAAACTAACCTTACCATCTAACTTTCTTCATTGTCATTCTCCGTATAAGATGACAATCGCTTCTTTCAATCGCTCTGCTTTAATCGAAGATGTTTTCAAATCCTTGTATGTCTGGAGCTGGAATTGGTTGGGAAAGAATCTTTATAGCTTCTCTTTTTTTCCCTCCCTAATCTTCTGCTGCACACCACAAGTGCTTGTTAGATTTATTTCCCTTCTTTCCTTAAGTTCAAAGTCTTCATTAATTTTTATCTCCACCACAGCAACTCGGTTGTAAGGATAAATTGGTCCAAAAAAGAGAGACGAAGAAAACCCTTCGATCCTTGTCTCACCACTCCTAAATCATCATTACAGCTCTGAGGCGATCCACATTTCATTACAAAGAGATGGAAATATTGTCCCCTTACGTTTGTCCAGTTGAAGGTAGTTCTCAACGTACGACTGGAATTAAACCCGAAATTAAGGTTGCGGATGATGCTGGTCATTATGTGATCGCACCCGATTGTATCTCCTTTTTCGGTGGCGGTTAAGCAAACACAAGAGTTGTTAAGCCAAATTCATTGTCCACAATGGGCATTTTTGCCGGAAATCAAAAAGTAAACATCAGCTTCTATTGATGAGGATAATGATGTTATCTATTCAGTGGTATCTGACCCTTGGCAATTTTATCAATCAATCAGAATGGAGCTGGTCTTCTAATCCAACACTCTGCTCAAACAGGAGACATTGTACCCATGGTGCAGAGGTGGGTTTCAGCAGGTTCTGATTGTCATGCCTCAGCTGTTCCAAAATGCAATGTTTGTTGCAGCTTGGAGTGCGCGCAAGTGAAGCAAGTACGTGCGCGCAAAGCGTGTGCATGAAGCGAACCAGTGGTAACACCGGTTGAAACCCACCACTGCAGAAAGGGTAAATGACCTCTGAGCTACCCCCTCCCTTGTCCCCAGAAACGTACCTAAAGGTTATAAGAACCTACAGCAGGGCTGTCAAACTTCTGGCCCGCATCTGGTTTAGCGTCTGGTCATGCTCACGTCTGGTTTAGCGAAGGGGGGGAAAGTCCTGATACGTCACGTGACACTGCCGTGGTGACATGAATTTGACACCCCTGACCTACAGCAACAGTAAAGGTTTCCCTGTCCAGTTATGACTCTAAGGTGTGTTCTCATCTCCATTTCTTGGCTGAAGGAACCAGCGTTATCTGAAGACATTTTCCGTGGTCATTTGGCCAGCATGACTCTACACTGAGGCATATAGAATGCTGTTATCTTCCCACCGAAATGGTATCTATTTATCTACTTGCATTTGCATGCTTTCAAACTGCTAGGTGGGCAGGAGGTGGAGCAAGGAACAGGAGCTCACTCCATCTCACGACACTTAGGTCTCGAACCCGGGCTGCCAGTTTTTCTGACTGACAAGCTCAGCATCTTTAACTGCTGAGCCATCAGGGTCCCATAAGTACCTATATCTCTTGCTTATCATTCCTAATCAAGCTTGGCTGACTTCAAAAACCCAACAGAATCAAACCTGAAATAATGCTGAATAAAGACAGGGATTCAATTATTGCCTAATTGCAAAATTGAAAACAGTGATAAGTTTACTTTCACAATGTTGTCAATAAAACTTTCTGGATATCTCCAAGAAGCTGTTAGGAGCTGTGGAGTAGCTGGTTTAAGTTGAAGTTGAAGAAGATGTTTAAAATCTTTTCAGATGTGCCGAAACACACCGGCAATTCCACATTAAAGCCAAAAAAAGAAACCCTTAGAGAATAACAGGGAAATGTTTTTTGTTTTTTTTTTAAATCATGCATGTTCACATCACCATCAGGACTATAATTTCTGGCTGTTGAAGCAGGAAATGGAAACTCTATTTTCAGAAAGATAATATAATCTTTTAGCAGTGATTTCATATGCCCACGAGATGGCAGTCATGGTCATGTTTTCACCATCTTCCATACACCAGAATCCTTTCTATGGCTGCTCAAAGCATGGGGCTTTTTCCTGGGTGGGTACTATTAAGAGCTATGGATGGAGGTTACAGAGTTTCATTGGTTGGCTCAAGTTAGAAAAGCAAACAAAACAGGATTTTTGTAGGACTTTCAACAAGGCAATACATCCTTTTGAAGATTTTCATAATCCTAACACCTTTCACTTATTGGGATCAGAAGTCTGGTCGTACAAATCAAATTAAAGACTTCATATCACCTTATAACTTCATGTATTGACAGATTCATGCATCCTGTTAGTGTCCAATATGGACACAGTCCAATATGGTGTCTCTTACCGTGTTTCCCTGAAAATAAGACTGGGTCGTATTTTCTTTTGGGTCCCAAAATAGGCACTAGGGCTTATTTTCAGGGGGTATCTTATTTTTTCCCCCATGTACAGGAGGCCCACTTATTCTGCTTGCTCACGGTGGGACAGGAGGCTGGCTGTGCAGGCTCTTAAGCAGGGCTTATTTTTGGAATAGGGCTTATATTATGCACATACATAAAAACCATGGTAGGGCTTATTTTCAGGATAGGTCTTGTTTTCAGGGAAACAGGGTATTTGTCAGGTTTCGATGCTATCTCAAAATAAATGCATTTCCAAACTGCCGACCTTTAAGAAAATTTTCTCTTTATTTGAGCACAGCAAACTGATCCTGGCTCTTTCGCGGTCAGTACTGACCTTTGCCCCCCAATCCCTCCCTTTCCGATCCCCAATTCTCTGCTTCTCATTGGCTATCTTCCAAGTCACTTTCCTGATCCCTTCTTCGTCAGATCACAGGAATGTCTCCCCCCCCCTCCCATCTCTGAGGAGACAGAATCTTCAAAGGGATTTAGTAGGCAAAAGTTCAGGCTTCTCCTCCCTTTATTATATGTCAGTGCTGGGACGCTGACAGTATTAGGTTTAATCCTGTTTAGCTGTTTGAGATCAGACCAAGATCAGAATAACAAAATAATAGAATAACAGAGTTGGAAAAGACCTTGAAGGTCTTCTAGACCAGGGATGTCAGACTTGCGGCCCGCAGGCCAGATGCATCATGTGCTGGCCCCACCCCCGCCCAGTTTAGCGAAGGGGGGAAAAGTCCTGATACGTCAAGTGACAAGACCGTGACGATGACACCCTTGTTCTAGACCAGTGATAGCTAACCTTTTTGCCATCACGTGCCAAAAGCGGGGAGAGCGCGGCGAAGTCGCCCACGTGTGTGCCCACACCCATAATTCAATGCGCCCTGTCTTTGTGCATGTGGTTTCCCCCCCCCAGCTTTTAGCACGTGATGGCACAGTGGGCCCAGTAGGCCCGTTTTTTCACCCTCCCCAGGCTCCAGAAGCTTTCTAGGAGCCTGGGGAGGGTGAAAACAGCCTTCTCCACACCCCTGAAGGCCCTCCGGAGGCCGGAAACAGCCCATTTCCCAACTTCTGGTGGGACCGAAAGGCCCAAAAATCAGCTGGCCGGCGCACACATGCATGCTGGAGCTGAGCTACAGCAACGCTCGCATGCCCGCTGAGATAAATATGGACAATGAGCACAATTTACAGAAGACTTGATTTTTTTTTTAACAGTGAAAACCAAGATGCCTGGCCAAGAACTGATGCTAGCCACTCAGAATGTTCAGATACAGATTAACAGAGTTGGAAGGGACCTTGTAGGTCATTTAGTCTGACCTCCCAGCCCAAGCAGACCCTACACCATTTTTGACAGATGGCAGTCCAGTCTCTTCTTGAAAGCCTCCAGTGATGGAGCTCCTACAATTTCCAATGGAACTTCTGTTCCATTGATTGATTGTTCTCACTGTCAGAAAATTTCTCCCTATTTCCAGGTTGAATCTCTCCTTATTTAGTTTTTATCCATTATCCCTTGTCTGGCCCCAGGTACTTTGGAAAATAGCTTGACCCCTATTCTCTCTGTGGCAGCCCCTCAAATATTGGAAGACTGCTATCATGTCGCCTCTGGTCCTTCTCTTCACTAGACTAGCCATGCCCAGTTCCTGCAACTGTTCATTGTATGTTTTAGCCTCCAGTTCCCTGATCATCTTGGTTGCTCTTCCCTGCACTCTTTCTAGAGTCTCAACATCTTTTTTTATACTGTGATGTTCCCACAACTATTTGTTGCACCGTGTTGACTTCTACAGCAAGAGGACCACTGGAGAAACTGGCAGTCTTCTGCTGAATGGTGCCGATAATTGAATAGACTTGTAGAATGACAGCTGCAATTGTTTGTCTAATTAGATCAATTGACTGCAAACATTGTCTCTTTTTTCGCCTCCAGATACTCAGTCCATCTGGTTTTTAAATTTTCTCTGGAGAGAGCTTTGCTCCTCTTATACCAGGGGATGTCTAGGAATTAGCTGAGAATATTTAACAACAATCCTTATACAGGTAGTCCTCGACTTACGTTCATTTAGTGACCATTTCAAAGTTACAACAGCACCGAAAAAAGGGACTTATGACCATATTTCACTCTTATGACCATTGCAGGATCTCCGTGGTCACGTGGTCAAAATTCAGATACTTGGCAACTCACTCATATTTATGACGGTTGCAGCCACGGGTCCTGGGGTCACGTGATCAAACTTTTGCAACCTTCTGACAAGCAAAGTCAATGGGGAAGCCTGATTCACTTAACAACCGGGTTACTAACTTAACCGCAGTGATTCCATTAACCATGGTGATAAGACAGGTGGTAAAAAGGGGTAAAAACTCTCTTAACAATTGTCTTGCTTAATAATGGAAATCTGGGGCTCATTTGTGGTCGTAAATCAAGGGCATGAGTTGGAAGAGCAAAAGTTCTCCTGTGAGGACATAGTGTCAACTCGAAAAGCATCCCTGGCCTGCTCTCGAGTTGCCATAGGCAAGGGGGATGGGAAACCGACGAAGCAGCCAGCAGCCAAAGACAGGAGTTCATTCCAGATATATCTTTCTCAAGGCTGTCTCCCAGGGTTACTCACAGCGGCTGGAGGGGAGTGATCTCTCCAACCCACGAAATTGCTCCGTTGGTGAATGTGATTGATGACACACCCTGGGAGGAGGAGTGGAAACAGGATCATGATTAGGGCCATAAATTACGTGGGGTCAGAGTTGGCCGTTGGGACTCTGACACATAGCTCAGGGCCAAATACAGGTTTAGGAACAATTTTCATGGGCTAATTGAAAATCTTTGCAACCGGACAGGAAGGAGACTAGGCTATTTTATTTTATTTTTTACCAACTTTTATGACCTCTCAGGGCTGTGGTTAAGGGAGGGCAAGAGGAGCATCTTCCAGTCTTCTTTGTGTAAGATAGGTAATGTGGATTAGTGATGAAGGTGCTGGATTGAGACTGAAGAAATCCACATTCCAATCCATCCTGTATATTTATTTACTCGCAACCCTTTCTAATGTTTTATAAATAACTCAAGGTGGTGAATATTCCTTCCTCATCCTATTTTCCTCATAACAACAATCCTGTGAGGCATGTTGAGCTGAGAGAGAGCGACTGGCCCAAAGTCACCTAGCAGCTTTGATGCCTAAAGTGGGACTAGAACTCACAGTCTCCTGGCAATTGTCTATGGAGATTCTCAGTCATCCAGGACATGATTGTCCCAATGTTCTTTTTCAAGAAGCAACTGGACTTTCCGGTTTTTCTTGGAAAACGTTTCACTTCTCATCCAAGAAGCTTCTTCAACTGCCAGTCTGCTGGCAATTGGACCAAAGTCACCCATCTGGCTTTCATGCCTACGGTAGAACTAGAACTCACAGTCTCCTGTTGATTGGCCCAAATTTACCCAGCCAGCTTTCATGTCTAAAGTGAGACTAGAATTCAGTTTTCTGTTTTCTAGCCTCGTGCCTTAACTACTAGCCCAAAATTGGCAGCTGGATATGAATGTCTTCATAAATACAGTAAAAATGAACTTAGCTTTTTCAGGAAATTCACATGTGGGAGATGCAAATTGGAAGAATGAATCCCATCCCTAAAAACATAGGAGCCGTCCAATAGTTTCAGCTTCTGATGTTTTTCCTAGCAGCAGGAAGGCATCTATGAATAAGAGTTGGAGGAAGAGGAGGAGGAGGAGAGGAAGAAGAAGAGGAAGAAGAAGAGGAGGAAGAAGAAGAAGGAGAAGGAGGACAAGGAGAAGGAGGACAAGGAGGAGGAGGAGGAGAAGAAGAAGGAGGAGGAGGAGAAGGAGAAGGAGAAGAGAAGGAGAAGGAGAAGGAGAAGAGAAGGAGAAGGAGAAGGAGAAAGAGAAGGAGAAGGAGAAGGAGAAGAAATATAAACCATATACTTAGAAATGCTACAATCCTGCAGAGACAGAAAATGCTTGCTCTAGGAAGAAAACCAGCCAAGATTTTTAAATCACAGGTAACTACATTTGATCTTAGCCAAAAGGCTGAGCTGGCATCCAAGCAGCATTTTAGCAGTTCTTTGATAAATGGAGCTAGCTCTGTTCTTCTTTTTTTAAAAAACAGCAAAAGCAAAACAAAAACTGTTTCAGCACACTGAACCTCACACTCCCTGATTTCTCATTTGCATAAACATAAAGAAATTTGCAGACTCTTTACAAGCCCATGACAATAATCAACCTTTTCCCAACTCAATTCTTTGTTCCCATCAGGTTTCTGGATCAGTTAGAATCATGTCATAAACATATGATTTCCCATGGGAGGCCTCTCCTTTTACTCTGTCAATTGCCTTAATTAATCCAGTGTTTCAGAACATAACAGAATAAGCAGAGTCGGAAGGGACCTTGGAGGTCTTCTAGTCTCCTGCTAAAGCAGACAATTACCATTCCTGACAAATGCTTCTTCAATCTCTTCTTTAAAATCTCCAGTGTTGAAACATCCACAAGTTGTGGAGGCAAACGGTTCCACTGATAAATTGTTCTATCTGTCAGGAAATTTCTCTTTCCTTCTAAGTTGCTTTCAGGGGTAAAATGCACTTGCCATTTTTTTGGAGTATAAGATTCACCGGATTATAAAACGCACCTTCCTTTTTTGGTAAGGAAAACAAGAAAAAGAAATTTGCCTCTGCCTCCCAGCAATTTTGCCTCGTTGCAGCAAACAGCAAACAGCCTGCTTTACTTTCATTTTCATTTTCAGCATAGCTTGATTAGCACAAGGAGAAAAAAAATCTGCTCCAGCAATTTACCTCCTTGCAGCAAGCAGCAGAGGCCAGTGCAAAACAGCTGAGAGCAAAACAGCTGAGAGTCAGGAGGCCGATCCAATCAACTTGTGCTAATTAGGTTGTGCTGAAGCAGAAAGGAACTGTTTCTTCTTGCTGCTTGCTGCAAGGAGTAACTGCTGGGAGGCAGAGGCCAAAGGGTGGGGGCCAATGGGTGGGCAGGGCTACATTCGGTGTATAAGACGCACCTAAATTTTCACCCCATTTTAGGGGGGAAAAGATTTATTTATTTATTTATTTTATTTTATTTCTATACCGCCCTACTCCTGAAGGACTCAGGGTGGTGCACAGCCAAACAATAAAACACATACATACAAATTTAAAAGTAGAATAAAATCAAATTAAATAATTTTGGCCCCGACAAATTTAAAACCCCAAACTTTTAAAACCAATTTAAAATTGAATGTATAAAATACTAAAAGATATTTAAAAATTAAATATTAAATATAAGATGTGTCTTATATTCCAAAAAATACGGTACCTTCGCTACTGGATGGCAAATGTGGCGTGTGCATGCGCGCATTTGCTACGCTTGTATGCACCTCCTCCATGCATGCACAGAACCTTCTGCACATATGCAGAGAGTAAAAAATGGGACATGATGACATCCGGGCAGGTGGATAGATCCAGCTGAATTTCACCACTGGTTGCTTCTCCCCTTGATTCGTTTTGGCCCCCCTCTTCTTTGTGGCAGCCCCTCAAATATTGGAAGACTGCTCTCATGTCACCCCTCATCCTTCTTTTCATTAAACTAGACATACCCAATTCTTGAAACTATTCTTGTTGGAATTCATTGTTGGAATGTATTTCTATGCAACAACTACAGTAGTATGCAGCCAGTAGATGGTCATATTTACAAATCTGGATCTATGCTATATACTCTATACTCTTTTGTTCTGAGTAGAGTTTCCTGTTTCCTCTTACAGTTCTATAGTTGAGCAGTAAAGCACATGGTGACTGTACTCTTTGTTTGCTCTGTGTGGTGCTTTATATAAACAGAATTTCTAATAATTCTTCATATGTTTTAGCCGCCAGTTCTCATTTTGTCCTATCAATTTTAAAAGATAAATTAGCACTCTTTGTAAGACACAACTGGAAAGACATTAAAGTCCATGGAATACTGGTGCTCTCTAAACTTGGTTGTTTTATTGCAGATGTTTCATTACCAAAATAGGTGACATAATCATATACTTAGTGATGTCTAGGGAGACCTTTAAATCTTGGGGTTGTGTCAGGCCCAGCCTAAGAATGATACAGAACAATCCATCCAAAGTTCAGTTCTTATAGACAGAGGAAACCTTTACTGAGGGGTCCTTCGTGTTCTCCGAGCTTGGCGGCTTTCTTACAGACATTTCACTACCCAACTAGATAACATCATCAGTGCCAGAAGATAATGATGTCACCCAGTTTGGTAATAAAATGTCTGCAAGAAAACAACCAAGCTCAGAGAGCATCAAGAACCCCACAATCCTTCTCCTCCCAACACTCCTCCCTTCTGGCACATGATATTACCTAGTTGGATCATGAAACATCTGCAAGAAAACCACCAAGCTCAGAGATCACCAAGGACTACATAGACACTCCATAGTTGCCCTCCTCCTCCTCCTGCTCCTCCTGCTCCTCCTCCTCCTGCTCCTGCTCCTCCTTCTCCTCCTCCTCCTCCTCCTCCTCCCAACAGACACCTCTCCCTTCTAGCACTGATGATGTTATCTAATTGGATAATGAAACATCTGTAAGAAAACAGCCAAACTCAGAGATCACCAAGGACTCCATAGTCATTCTCCTCCTCCTCCTCCTCCTCCTCCTCCTCCTCCCCCCACCCCAACAGACACCTCTCCCTTCTAGCTCTGATGATGTTATCTAGTTGGGTAATGGAACATCTGCAAGAAATAGAATAGAATAGAATTTTTTATTGGCCAAGTGTGATTGGACACACAAGGAATTTGTCCTGGTGCATATGGTCTCAAGTGCACACAAAATAAAAGATATGTTCATCAAGAATCATAAGGTACAACACTTAATGATAGTCATAGGTTACAAATAAGCAATCAGGAAACAATATCAATATAAATCGTAAGGATACCAGCAACAAGGTTACAGTCATACAGTCATAAGTGGGAGGAGATGGGTGATGGGGACGATGAGAAGATGAGAAAATTAATAGTAGTGCAGACTTAGTAACTAGTTTGACAGTGTTGAGGGAATTATTTGTTTAGCAGAGTGATGGCGTTGGGGAAAAAACTGTTCTTGTGTCTAGTTGTTCTGGTGTGCAGGGCTCTATAGCATCGTTTGGAGGGTAGGAGTTGAAACAGTTTATGTCCAGGATGCGAGGGGTGTGTAAATATTTTCACAGTCCTCTTTTTGACTCGTGCAGTATACAGGTCCTCAATGGAAGGCAAGTTGGAAGCCATTGTTTTTTCTGCAGTTCTAATGATCCTCTGAAGTCTGGGTCTGTCTTGTTGAGTTGCAGAACCAAACCAGACAATTATAGAGGTGCAGATGACAGACTCAATAATTCCTCTGTAGAACTGGATCAGCAGCTCCTTGGGCAATTTAAGCTTTCTGAGTTGGCACAGAAAGAACATTCTTTGTTCAATCAAAGTTAGAGATCACCAAGGATTCCATAGTCACTCTCTTCCTCCTCCTCCTCCTCCTCCTCCTCCTCCTCCTCCTCCTCCTCCTCCTCCTCCTCCTCCTCCTCCTCCTCCTCCTCCTCCTCCTCCTCCCAACAGACACCTTTCCCTTCTAGCACTGATGCTGTTACCTAGTTGGGTAATGAAACATCTGCAAGAAAACAACCAAACTCAGAGATCACCAAGGACCCCACAGTTCACCCCGAGCTACAAATATTCTCTTCCATCGGTACATTGAAGTCTATTTGTGATGTGCCCTACAAAATCAAATCCCCTTGAGTTTGATGCATGTAGAAAACTTTTAAAAGAAACTCAAGGGCAGACCTGGAGAGGTTTCATGCTACAAAAATATCCTCTTTTACTTACGAAGCTGGTGAATTCCAAGCGCAACACGTATAACTAAGGGTTGTCAAAACCGCATTGCAATTTCTCAGAAGATTTCTCTTGTTCGGTGCCGGAAGCCGTTTTTATTTTTCAACTTTGTCCTCAGGGTCCTTGAGATTCTTTTCAAATTTCTCTTGATATTTTCCTGAGGTTTCTTTATTCCTGGAGGTGACAGACGGACTTCTGCACTTTAGTGCATCTGCCTGAGAAGAGTCCCCATCTGCATGCAGCTTTTAAGATTTCCCTGTCTTAAAACGTAGACTTTCCTCAGCAAATGGTCCTTCAGGATTTAATGGTCAACCAGGTGGGTCAGAGAGAGAGAGGTTGTCCAGTAAAAGATAAATGCCATATCCAGCTGATATGCTGCCATATCCAAAGCAGTAAAAACTACACAGATTACACAACCTTGTTTTTAATGCTCGGGTAGAGTAATAGAGTCTTGAAACAGTAAGGGGAATTTTCTGTTGCCGTAATTAGTTCATTAAGAAAGTGAGGGATTCCTGATTTTCTCCCCAACTGGACTATGTTGCTGTTTATGAAAGAAACTGCCAATCGCCTTCTATCCTTTGATAGGTTTTGATAGTGC
The DNA here is from genome assembly GCF_029215685.1 of Pituophis catenifer annectens. Taxonomy (NCBI): domain Eukaryota; kingdom Metazoa; phylum Chordata; class Lepidosauria; order Squamata; family Colubridae; genus Pituophis; species Pituophis catenifer. The sequence continues at coordinate 103,894 of NW_027256934.1, read as the reverse complement.
TTATTTGTACATTGATGAAATGTATTATTCACAGGAATAGTGAAACCTTTTTCTGTTGTTGTTTACTAGGTGAATTCTCAGAGTTCTATTATTTCCCCTTTTCGTCGAAAAATAGCAAAATGATGAAATGGTGTTATCCTCCTTTCCTCATATTTTCTTCCCCTTCCCCTCCTTCCTCCTTCCGTTCTTCTTTCTCATACCTCTCTCCTTCCTTCCTTCCTTCCTTCCTTCCTTCCTTCCTTCCTTCCTTCCTTCCTTCCCCATCTCCTTCCTTCCCTCCTTCCTTTTCTTCCCCTTCCTTTCCTTTCCTTTCCTTTCCTTTCCTTTCCTTTCCTTTCCTTTCCTTTCCTTTCCTTTCCTTTCCTTTCCTTTCCTTTCCTTTCCTTTCTTTCCCTTCCCTTCCCTTCCCTTCCCTTCCCTTCCCTTCCTTCCTTCCCTTCCCTTCCCTTCCTTCCCTTCCCTTCCCTTCCTGTCCTTCCTTCCTTCCTTCCCTTCCCTTCCTTTCCTTCCCTTCCTTCACTTTCCTTTCCTTTCCTTTCCTTTCCTTTCCTTTCCTTTCCTTTCCTTTCCTTTCCTTTCCTTTCCTTTCCTTCATTTCTTTCCCTTTCCCTTCCCTTCCCTTCCCTTCCCTTCCCTTTCCTTTCCTTTCCTTTCCTTTCCTTTCCTTCATTTCTTTCCCTTTCCCTTCCCTTCCCTTCCCTTCCCTTCCCTTCCCTTCCCTTCCCTTCCCTTCCCTTTCCTTTCCTTTCCTTTCCTTTCCTTTCCTTTCTTTCCCTTCCCTTCCCTTCCCTTCCCTTCCCTTCCCTTCCCTTCCCTTCCTTTCCTTTCCTTTCCTTCATTTCTTTCCCTTTCCCTTTCCCTTTCCCTTTCCCTTTCCCTTTCCCTTTCCCTTTCCCTTTCTCACAACTGAACTGGATGGGGTCAACATTCAGGGAAGAAAACGAACCTGTGACAGAATCAAAGAACTACAAGGACTAGTAACATAGGAAATTGAGGCAGCAAGCAAAGAATGCCATTGCCTGCTAACTTGGGGCTTGAGATGGAACACTTCAATTAAGCCATGGGAAAGATCCTACTGATGGCACAATTTGGAGTGTTTGAAGAAAGGCATAATATCCAGTGGTGTCTGGAACATGGCCACTGTGTCATATAGCCAAGAAGTGTCATCCACTGTACCCTTTTGCTGCAAACTTACAAAATTACTATGTTCATTTGTAGATAGGAAAATCAACCAAGAAGATTAGGGAGCTGGAGGCTGAAACATGAAGAGTGGCTGCTGGAACTAGGTATGTCTAGTTTAATGAAAAGAAGGACTAGAGGAGACATGATAGCAGTGCTCCAGTATCTGAGGGGCTGCCACAATGAAGACGGAGTCAAGCTATTCTCCAAAGCACCTGAGGGCAGGACAAGAAGCAATGGGTGGAAAGTCATCAAGGAGAGGAGCAACTTAGAACTAAGGAGAAACTTCCTGACAGTCAGAACAATTTATCAGTGCAACGAGTTGCCACCAGATGTTGTGGGTTCTCCATCAATGGAGGTTTTTAAGAAGAGATTGGACAACTTTTGTCTGAAATAGTATAGAGTCTCCTGCTTGAGCAGGGGGTTGGACTAAATGACCTCCAAGGTCCCTTCCAACTCTGTTATTCTGTTAAATCTAAGATCACATGGAGGTAGTACTTTCAAAGCCCCACTTCCAATCATGTTTAAATTGTAAATGTAGTTTTATGTGTGCTGAATAAAACACGAGGACGTGTCAAAAAGGAAAGGAAGAAAAAAGATACTTTAGCACTGACAAGAGTGTTGCCAACTGAAGATAAGTGAAATCTAATTATGCAGAAGGCTGGTGAGAATATCCAATGACTAAAATGGATTAAGTTTGAAGCCCTTGTTAAAAATCAGTGCAATTGCAATTGTAGCTTTAATATCCTGTTTGGGAAGATACCCCTGTGCTTAAATTGGGAGAATTTGCTTCCCCCTTGCTCTGATCTGAGATGCTGCTTGAGGGCTAAATCTAATTAAGAGGAGGAACAACTCTTGATAAGGAAGAAAAATAAATTTATCATGTAGCCTGCAAATATGTTAAGGAGGCCCTTAGCAAAAGGCTGCTGTGATATTCATCATTTAAGCTTCTTCTTCTTATAAAAAAAGAACAGTAATATTAAAGGATTGCAATGGATGCCTGTGAAAGTTGGACCATAAGGAAGGCTGAGCGCCAAAGAACTCTGGTGCTGGAGAAGACTCCTGAGAGTCCCTTGGACTGCAAGGCGATCCAACCGGTCAATCCTAGAGGAGATCAACCCTGACTGCTCTTTAGAAGGCCAGATCCTGAAGACGAAACTCAAATACTTTGGCCACGTAAGGAGAAGGAAGGACTCCCTGGAGAAGAGCCTAATGCTGGGAAAGATTGAGGGCAAAAGAAGAAGGGGACGGCTGAGAACGAGGTGGCTGGATGGAGTCACTGAAGCAGTCGGCGTGAGCTTAAATGGACTCCAGAGGATGGTAGAGGACAGGAAGGCCTGGAGGAACACTCTAACACTAGCTTAATGGGAAATTTCTTCAACAGACTCTATCTTTTCAAGTTGAGTTGAGGCACTGATTTGGCGAGTCAAGAAGAAATAAACTAAAATTAAAAGGCTACCTGTGTAACGGCTGAAAAGTAAACTATAAAGGCAAAACCATCTTAGGCCGAAATCCAAAACCCTGTAATAACATCCCAAAGGTGGGTTTTTTCAAGAGGCAACTGGACTTTCTGGTTTTTCTCTGAAGACATTTCGCTTCTCATCCAAGAAGCTTCTTCAGCTCTTGAAGCTTTCTTGGAGCTTTCCTGGAGCTGAAGAAACTTCTTGGATGAGAAGCGAAACGTCTTCAAAGAAAAACCAGAAAGTCCAGTTGCCTCTTGAAAAAATGCACCTTTGGGACAACCATGACCTGGATGACTGAGAATCTCCATAGACCTGTGATGACATGTTTTGATTTGGAGTTTCGATTTGAAGCTCACGTAGTCAAATCTCTGAAACTGATATTTCTAACTCACTCGGTGATTTGTAATGAACCAGTCTGGTGTAGTGGTTAAGGTATCAGGCTGGAAACCAGGAAACTGAGAGTTATAGTCCTCCGTTAGGCGTGAAGGCCAGCTGGGTGACTTTGGGCCAATCACCAGGAGACTGTGAGTTCTAGTCCCACCTAAAGATATGAAAGCCAGTTGGATGACTTTGGGCCAATCACCAGGAGACTGTGAGTTCTAGTCCCACCTTAGATATGAAAGTCAGTTGAATGACTTTGGGCCAATCACCAGGAGACTGTGAGTTCTAGTCCCACCTAAAGATATGAAAGCCAGTTGGATGACTTTGGGCCAATCACCAGGAGACTGTGAGTTCTAGTCCCAGTTTAGGCATGAGAGCCTGCTGGGTGACTTTGAGCCAATTACTCTCTCTCAGCCTAACCTACCTCACAGAGTTGTTGTTGTGGGAAAAATATCAGGATGAAAGTGTGCTAGATAGGTTAGCTGCCTTGAATTCTTTATAAAAATAATAAAGGCAGGATATAGAATGGAATGGAATGGAATGGAATGGAATGGAATGGAATGGAATGGAATAGAGTAGAGTAGAGTAGAGTAGAGTAGAGTAGAGTAGAGTAGAGTAGAGTAGAGTAGAGTAGAGTAGAGTAGAGTAGAGTAGAGTAGAATAATAGAATAGAATAGAATAGAATAGAATAGAATAGAATAGAATAGAATAGAATAGAATCCTTTATTGGCCAAGTGTGATTGGACACACAAGGAATTTGTCTTTGGTGTATTTGCTCTCAGTGTACATAAAAAGACAAGATACATTCATCAAGAATCATAAGGTTCAACACTTAATGATAGTCATAGGGAACAAATAAGCAATCAAATCATATTAGGAAACAGTCAACATAAATCGTAAGGATACCAGCAACAATATATGAATAAAATGAATAAATAAATCTCCACAGAATACTTCTCAGAAATAATTTGTTATGCTGGTGTCATACGTTGCAAAGTCGCAGCTGGTCCCATATATGGGTGGGGAAGAGAATAGATCTCAAGTCAGGATTTTTTGTAGGGCAAATGCCAGCACAAACCCTAGAAGTGTATTTTTCTCTCTCTGTTACAGACGATAATTAGATTTCGTTGCCATAACTCTGTGTGATATCTAAATGTTAATTTAAAGTTTCATGCTGTGATTTTGGGGTTCATTTGATACCATGATCTGTACGTGGCATCAAAGCAGCAACAGGCAATTGGCTTCTGGCATAGAATTAATAAACCAAGGAGAGCTCATTGTGTATTGAGAGTGTGTAATAATTCTTATTGTAGCACAAACGCACACACACGTCATAGTCACATGGCTGCATTTCTGGCTTTTGGAAACTCGCTCATCGTTATGATTTATGATATTTGTTTTGCCAGAAAATGGCTTTTTCGGTGGGCTTCCGGCAAGAAACACCCATAAGAATGCATCAACTCACTCTCTACTTGGAAACCACTTCTGGACTTTGTGCTTGAGGTGGGAAAAAAATGAAACTTTGATTTTGGGTTTTACTGATTATATCAGGGGTTTCCAGCCCACAGGGTGCTTAGATCTGGCCCGCAGGGCCACCCTGGAAACAGTGAAGGACCAGCCTGTGGTGCCTCTGCCAGCGAAAACGGAGCCCGGGAGGGCCGCACACAACCCTCCCAGGCTCCATTTTCGGCCGCGACAGCCTCCTGCGGGAAGGGTGAAACAGATTATCTGGACCATTTTCAGTCTGACCTCAGGCCTGGCTACAACATGGAAACTGCTTTGGTCACACTGATGGATGATCTCTGGCAAGCCCAAGATGGGGTCATTCCTCCATCTTGGTGCTACTTGACCTCTCAGCAGCTTTCGATACCATTGACCATGGTATCCTTCTGGGACGACTAAGGGAGTTGGGAGTGGGAGGCACCATGTTACAGTGGTTCTCCTCCTATCTCTCTGGTCAGTCACAGTCGGTGTTGGTAGGAGGACAGAGGTCGACCCCTAGGCCCCTCGTTTGCAGGGTGCCTCAGGGCTCGGTCCTCTCTCTCCTCCTATTTAACATCTACATGAAGCCGCTGGTGAGATCATCCGATGATACGGGGTGAGATATCAGCAATACGCTGATGATACCCAGCTGTATATCTCTACCCCGCATCAATTCAGTGATGCAGTGGATGTGATGTGCTGGTGCCTGGAGGCTGTGAGGGTCTGGATGGGAGTCAACAGGCTCAGACTTAACCCAGACAAGACCGAGTGGCTGTCGGTATTGCCTCCTAAAGACTATGTTGATTGTCCATCCTTGGTTCTGGGGGGGGAATTGTCCCCCTCAGAACGGGCTCGCAATTTGGGTGTCCTCCTAGACTCACAGCTAAGATTAGAGCAACATCTGTCAGGTGTGGCTAGGGGGACCTTTGCACAGGTTCGCCTGGTGCACCAATTGCGACCCTACTTGGATCGGGAGGCTCTCCTCACAGTCACTCATGCCCTTGTCACCTCATGGTTAGATTATTGCAACGCGCTCTACATGGGGCTACCTTTGAAAAGTGTTCGGAGACTACAGTTGGTCCAGAATGCAGCAGCGCAAGCTATCATGGGTGCACCTGGATACACCCACATTACACCAATTCTCCGCAAGCTGCACTGGCTCCCTATTGGTCTCTGGTCACAATTCAAGGTGTTGGTTATTATCTTTAAAGCCCTACATGGCTCAGGGCCAGGTTATTTTCGAGACCGCCTTCTGCCGCATAGCTCCCAGCGACCGGTAAGATCCCACAGAGTTGGTCTCCTCCAGGTCCCGTCAGCTAAACAATGTCGGCTGGCGGGCCCGTGGGGGAGGGCCTTCTCTGTGGCTGCCCCAGCTCTCTGGAACCAGTTACCTCCTGAGGTCCGGACCATCCCCACCCTATTGGCCTTCCGAAAAGCGGTGAAGACCTGGCTTTTCCGGCAGGCCTGGGGCTGTTGATCTCGCTGTTGTGATCTTGTGAGATCCGGCCATGAATGGTGTGAATGGGTTTTAATATTTTAATTTTAAATGTTTTTAATAATGGTTTTTTAAATGCATTGTAAGCCACCCTGAGTCTCCAGAGAAAGGCGGCATATAAATTGAACTAACTAACTAACTAACTAACTAACTAACTAACTAACTAACTAACTAACTAACTAACTAAATAAGACTTTGTTATTGGAATATTCCTGGGCTATTGTTTTACTATCTACTGCTTTATCTGTGTATGACCTGGACTGTTTATTGGACTGTGCCTTATTACTATTTTTCCTGAAAGTAAACGCAACTCAGTGTATCTCTGTGTTAGCTGTGTTATTTCGCAACTGCTCTCAATCACTTTCATGTGCGCACCCTTGCTACTCAAGGGTTGCTCTGCGAATTCCTCAACACGAGGAACACCTGTAAAGGAAACCAGAGCTGGAGAAATTCTTAATAAAATCCAACGACAGCAGTGTCTTTTCCGGAGGCAGCTGCGTGCTAGGAATATCTGAACTGCATTAGGTTGATAGCTTAGCGAAGGTTTTATTTTTATTCGTTCTGTGGTGACATCTCATTTAAAACTCCAGGAGACCATCCATCACTTTCACAAAATCACAATCAGCAGGAGCCAACCCTGAGGAACAGTAAGAGCAGCACACGGTGAGTTCTTCTACGTTGACGGTAATCTGGAAAAAAAATCAGAAAAGTGCTTAAGAAACATTCAGCCTCTTCGATATGGCCCAGCTAGCACCTATCAAGCCAACTACTTTGACTGCAAGTCTTATCTCACTGTGCCTTAAAAGAAAACAACAAAGCTGCAGGCATTACTTTAAAAAAACCAAGAAGACTTTAAAGCAGCATGTGGAAACTCCTTATCAACTACTGTTCTGCCCCAGCTATAGACCCCAAAAAACGCAGCACATACAAAGTGCATTCAAACCTTAGTTTACTGAATAAATCAGTCTTTTACAACAACGGCTGTTAATTAATTGCATTAACAGCTGCCAAGAATTCAAAGAATAATAACTGAAAGCTTACTATGGTTGGCAGAATTCCCAAAAGTAATTTGCAGGAAGCTGATAAGGTAAGCAAGACAAGACACGAAGGTATGTGAACAAACTTGTTCCCTGCAAATTGCTTCAGTCGGCATTCCTCCTTAAATAGGCTAAAGGAGTGGCCAATTAGCCCCAAGCCTTGCTCTCAAGGAGACCTCTTCCTGAGGAGCCACTCCTGCTTTGGCAGCTCTGGGTGCCTGTGCATCAAGAAGAGGCTCCTCCTCTTCGTCCTCTTCACTTAAGGGAGCTTCTGGAGGTTCTGAAGGCCCTGGCTGAATCCCCACCTCTGGCACCACATGTTCTCCAGTCTCCTCATTGTCCGACTTGAGTGCCAGCTGCACAGGCTGCTGGTGCAGCACCACACCAGCCTCCTCGCTGTCTGAATCAGCTACTAGTTGCACAGGCCGCATACGGGCCACAACAACTACAAGGATTGCATGTCAAAAGGGTAGAGCTTCTTCTCTACCATCATGGGCACCATCTTGACTTTTCTGACCTCCCCACGGTGGGCACCTCCAAGTGGGTCCCCTCCTTGCAGTTGCCAATTGGGATTATCATGCTTGTTTTTCCTCCATGGGATAGGGAAGTTTTACGAAGGCGGTAGGATGTTTAGCTTAACGAAGAGATGTATAATAGTGTTTCTCTTAAGAAAGAGAAATATAAAATGGGTGTGATTCCAGTGGTGGGATTCTAATTTATAAGCTACCAGTTCTGTGGGCGTGGCTTGGTGGTCATGTGACTGGGTGGGCATGGCCAACTCAGTGTCACTCATGTCGAGGGGCGCATTGCCTCGCCTGGCCTCTCGTGACCATGGGGATGCTGCAATAGTCGTAAGTGTGAAAAACAGTCACACCGGTAGAATCCCTCCTTGATAGTTCCTTGATTAGTGTATTGTTTTCTGCATGATTGTTTGTCTGGTGCTAATCCCTGCTTATCTACACATGGGCAGCTGTAGGGAGTGTGTTCTCATCGTTTTGTTTCCTTCCTAGGTTTCTTATTATATTTGCCCCAAACTGGTATTTACTTCCAGTTTTCATCCAAAATGCCCTATAGCAAACGCTGGGTTCACTTAACAACCATAGTAATTTGCTTAATGACTACCACAATAAAAAGGCTGTGAAATCAGTTTGGTCACATGAGTGATTGTCACGACATATGACCATAAAGGGCTGGCTCCATTACATAAATTGAGGACTAGCAGTATAGGTGTCACTGGTTATTTATATACAGTAATTTGCTCACCCAGCTTGGGTGAGGGTGTGATTCCCTCCTTGATAGTTCCTTGATTAGTGTATTGTTTTCTGCCTAGTTGTTTGTCTGGTGCTAATCCCTGCTTATCTGCACATGGGCGGCTGGAGGGAATGTGTTCTCATCTTTTTGTTTCCTTCCTAGGTTTCTGATTGTCTCTTTTGAATGATGTTTAAATGTAGCTTATCTCCATGAATTAAAACAATACCTTAATCAAGGAACCACCAAGAAGGAACTTACACCCCCACCAAAATTAGGAGGGGAAGCTACTATATATAAACCGGCAGCATTGATGATGCTATCTAATTATGTAATGTTACACAACCTCCTATCCTTCCCATTCTGAAAAAAGTTCAACAAGAGAAGTTATTTATGAGGTCCTTGTTGGAGATTGTGTGATCTCTTTGCACCAATGAGTTGTTTAGATCTCCAAGGAATACAGATAGCTAAGGGAAGGATCTTCACTGATTGCCCAATCTCTATTTTTCATTAGGCAGTTCTTAAATTAAATGAGTTTCAGTAGAAGAGAATATCTATAGCTCATGGTTCAACCACAGGGTCAAAAGGCGCTCTCTAATCTTAGTTGTTTTCCTGCAGACATTTCATTACCAGACTAGGTAACCTCATCAGTGCTAGAAAGAAGGGGGTTTGCTCTCATTCTATATTCTAGTGCAGTGATGGCTAACGTTTTTGCTGCCGTGTGCCACCAGAGCCTTGGTGGCACAGCAGACTAAAGTGCTATTAAGTAGCACCAGCTGCCTGCAATTATTTATTTATTTATTTATTTATTTATTTATTTATTTATTTATTACATGTATTTATATGCCGCCATTCTCCCGAAGGACTCAGGGTGGCGAACACAAGTTAAGAAACAAGTACAATAAAATCATAATTTAATCCAAATAATTAATTAATAGTAAATAATAAAACCCGGAATCAGAGTCAGCCTATTTGTTTGAAAAGCCAAGTCTTCAAGTCCCGACAGAAGGAGCGGAGATCAGGAGCCGTCTGGAGCTCAGTAGGTAATTCATTCCAGAGGGTGGGAGCGCCCACAGAGAACGCCCTACCCCTGGGCACAGCAAGGTGACATTGGCTCGCCGTCGGAACCCTGAGGAGAGCGGCCCTATGTGAGGAACAGGACGGTGAGAGGCAGGCAGGAGAAGGTCATGCAAATATCCCGGACCTAAGTCATGCAGGGCCTTATAGGTGAGGACTAGCACCTTGAAGCGGACCCGGAGAACCACTGGTAACCAGTGCAGCTCACGCAGGAGGGGTGTTATATGGGAGTAACGAGGGGCTCCCATAACAACCCGTGCAGCTGCATTCTGGATCAGTCTCTGGGTGCATCTCAGGGGCAGGCCCATGTAGAGGGAATTGCAGTAATCCAAGCGGGAAGTAACCAGGGCATGAGTGACTGTGCGAAGGTCATCTCGGTCCAGGAAAGGGTGCAACTGGCGCACCAGGCGAACCTGTGCAAAGGCCCCCCTGGTCACGGCCATTAGATGGTCTTCTAGGGACAGCCGAGCATCCAGGAGGACACCCAAGTTACGAGCCCTATCAACGGGTGCAAGTTTTTCCCCATCTATCAAAAGTGATGGAGCCTCTGAAACCCGAGATGCCGGCATCCACAGCCACTCAGTCTTAGAGGGATTGAGTTTGAGTCTGTTTCTGCCCATCCAGGCCCGTACCTCCTCCAGGCAACGGGACATCACGGAAAGGGCATCTCTGGGGTGGTCTGGGTTACTTTACTGCAAGTTCAAATGTCAACAGGCTCAAGGTTGACTCAGCCTTCCATCCTTCCGAGGTAGGTAAAATGAGGACCCGGATTGTGGGGGCAATAAGCTGACTTTGTATAAAAAAAGAACACCGCTTAGGGTGGGGCCGAAAGCCCTACTAAGCAGGTATATACAAAAGTATGAAGGCTAGTGCTTAATGCATTGTAAGCCGCCCTGAGTCTCCAGAGAAGGGCGGCATATAAATCGAACCAATAAATAAATAAATAAATAAAAGCAGGGGTTGCGCGGGGGGTTGCGCGCGTGCGTGCCCACACCCATAATTCATGCATGCTTGTGCATGTGACCCCTCCGCGCTCCCCCTGCTTTTGGCATACGATGGCACAGTGGGCCCAGTAGGCCCATTTTTCACCCTCCCCAGGCTCCAGGTGCTTTCTTGGAGCCTGGGGAGGATGAAAACGGCCTTCCCCACGCCACTGGAGGCTAGAAACAGCCTATTTCCTGACTTCCGGTGGGCCCGGAAGGCCTGAAAATCAGCTGGTCAGCGCGTGCATGCATGCCGGAGTTGAGCTAGGGCAACACTCGCATGGCCACCAATATGGCTCCGCGTGCCACCTGTGGCACACGTGCCATAGGTTCGCCATCACGGTTCTAGTGATTTAAGCCATTAGTATTGGTGGAAATGGTCTTTGTGGTTCCTTGATTGGTTTGTTGTTTGCTTCCTGATTGTTACTCTAATGTTAATCTTGGTGTTAATTTCTGATCATCTTGGGTGTTGATGCTGGTGAGGAGGTGTTTTGGGTTTCTTGTTTTTCTTTTTGGCTTTTTTATTGTCTCTTTTGAATGCTTATGTAAATGTTGCTTATCTCTATGTGCCTGTTGATGGCTGATTTGTCCGAGTACCAGGCTTCCAAGAATTCTCTAGCATTTTGCAACTTGACTAGTTCTAGGCTGCTCACAGTTTCCCAGCTGAAACTATGGTTAAGTCTCTCCATATGTTGTGCAATTAAAAAGTTTTCACCATGTCTTCTGATTGCTGGTTGGTATTCATGGGTTAAATAAGTTTGTGTTTTGAGGATCAAAAGAATGTTTTCTGCTACTCTCTGTCAACCCTGGAGCCATCTCTGAGCATATTCAAGGTTGCCACAGTGAGTTTTGTGGCCCGCCAGTGGCCAGCAGAGCTGGCAGCAGATTTGGACAGTGAGGAGGTTGGAGAAGAACGTGGGCCAGTCTTGGAGTCTGGGGAAGACTCGGATGAGGGCTCTGAGTCAGAGGCAGAGAGGGGGCCAAGGCCATCTGGTAGTTCTTTGCTGCCTCCCAAGTCCCCGGAGTCTGACATTAGTGAGGCAGAAGAACAGCGTGATCCTGTTCCCAGTGTGCACATGCACAGAGCTGCCAGGAGACAGAAACAATTAAGGAAACAGGGTCGACTTGGGAGTAAGGCTTGGAGATGATTGGCCCCTCCCATAAGACATAAAAGAGAAGCGAATGGGATGTGAGCTTTTGCAGGAAGCAATTAGTTCATCTGGCTGATTCAAGATTTTAAAATTCTGTTTGTGACTCTGTGACGAGTTTGGCCTTGCCCTGCGTCTGGAAATTAGCTCTTTGGCAGTGTTCCATGTGAGATAGGTGAGTGTTGATAACCTTCCTCTGAAAGACTGTTTATCAAGCCTTGCGGACTGTAAATAAAAGTAATTTACAGCCGTATGAATTAAAGAGGTTTGCCAGGACTAACTTTGTGCTGTTTAATTTCTAAGGAAGCCTAGGTCAGAACAGCGAGGCTGGCTGGCCCACTCACAGTCGCCGCTACCAATTCACCCAAACCAGTACGAACCAACTGAATACCATCTCTGGCTGCAGCCCTCTGCTGAGCCGTAGTCTGTTTGGAACCATGCCGCGGAAGTGGTCGGCAAGAGCGCACACAGCTGTATTCGTGAAAGTGGCATGTGCATGCTCTCCAGAGGTAGGTTCTAAATTTTTTTACTACTGGTTCTGTGGGCGTGGCTTATTTTGTGGGCGTGGCTTGGTGGGGGTAATGTGACTGAATGGGTGTGGCCAACTTTTTTTTTTTTTACTTTTAAAAGCATTTTTTCTACAACCTTAAGAGGTTGCAGAAAAATATGCTTTTAGAAGCCTCTGACGACCAGGCAACTCAGCTGGGATCACCAGAGGCTTTTAAAGGCATTTTTTTCCCCTACAACCTCTTTGGATGAAAAGGTTGTAGAAAAAATGCTTTTAAAAGCCTCTGACGATCCCAGCTGAGCCGCTCAATCATCAGAGGCTTTTTTTAAAAACTTTGAAAAGCATTTTTTCGGCCGAAGAGATTGTAGAAAAAATGCTTTTAAAAGTAAAAATAAAAAAAGCCTCTGATGAGGTGGGCGGGGTAAGTGAGCGGCGACTGTGCCGGGGACCGGTTTGGGGGCATGGCCAGCCAATGTTATTACTGCTTCTCCAAACTACTACAAATTTTTACTACCAGTTCTTGCGAACTGGTGCGAACCGGGAGCAACCCACCACTGATGCTCTCCCTTCTCTCCTCCACTGCCGTCGTCGTCTCCATCAATCTGCCGAGCCAAAAAGGTTGGGGAACTCTGGCTTAGACCAAAACATGGCTTTACCTTTCCCTAATAAATCTATATTTTACATCAAATGTAATGAAGGTCTGGTAGTCTTCATTTGTAGCTCAGTTAACCATATACTCTGCCTCCGAAATGTTGGAAGAAAAATCCATCTGGTTCAGTTCCAATTCGGGAGAAAGGCACGGGAGACAAAATGGAGGCTGGAGGCTGATTGGAAAGAGGGTCCATTTATTGATGAAGCAGAAGCACATGGGTGGTTCTGGGTAGCTGACCACATGGGGTTGAGAGTGTGTGTGTGGGGGGGGTGTATTTATACCTTCTCTTGGGCTTTGAACTTGAGCTTCCTGTTCCTGTGCAAGAACATGTATTCTATTGGCTGTTGTCAGACTCCCATGGTGCCATGTACAAATACTAGGTGTTTGTCTGAGCTATGTTTGGTTGAAGTTTGGTCTGCTGATGCAATGAAGGGGCTGTTGGGCAATTCCTATTAGAGCCGAGGGCTAATCCTACTTTTGTTCAAACCTTACTGCAGAGAATTTGCTTATGAATAAAGCTAGCTATCTCTTTATCTCTTAAGTGCTGACCTCTGCTGTGGACTATTAAGAAAGGCGGAGGCTGCTTTCTCCCTCTTAAAAAAACCATGTTTCTCCATTTCTCATCTAGGGAAATCTAAAATTCTGCCTTTTTAAAATATTTCTCAAAATATTTCAGTCTTCTAGGAAAGGGGGCGGGTGCTAGCTTTCTACAAAGAAAAAAAATGCATTTTACTTGTCACTGTACTTTACTTTACTTCGTCCGCTATTTAATTACTTGATACTCTTTTTAGCATTCTGCAGATCATCAGGAACATTCCTTTTAACAAGGGCTGCTGCTGAATTCAGACTTCCAGCAATCTTCCTTTGGGACTTTTACAGAAAGTGTAAAAAACAGTCTGCTGGAGATGCAATTGTACAGTGGAAGATAAGACCTAGCCTATTTCAAAAACCACAGACTGCAGTGCTGATAGTTCAGAGACAAAGACCGGATCTTTTATTTATCCATCTCCCACTGCCTTCATTCGACCCTACTACCTCCTTTCATTTAATTGAAAGATTTTGAGGGTGGGGGGTGTTTGTGTCTTTGCTGACTCAAATTGTCAGCTTGCCTTGAGGCTGTCATTAGACAGAGGAAATGATCTCTGTTGGATAAAATACGCCTGGATGGATTTGTAAAAGGAACGGAGATACACAGTTAATGATGTGGGTCCATTTTCACTGTGAATATTTATTTATATTTATTTATTATATTGTTATCCTACTCTTATTACTTTATAAGTAACTCGAGGGGCAAACATACACGGTTCTCCTTCCTCCTCCTATTTTCCCCACAACAACCCTATCAGGTGGGTTGGGCTGGGGAGAAAGTGACTGTGTCAACTCGCAAAGCATCCCTGGCCTGCTCTCGAGTTGCCATAGGCAAGGGGGATGGGAAACCGACAAAGCAGCATGGCAGCCAAAGACAGAAGCATATTCCAGACATATCTCTCTCAAGGTTGTCTCCCAGGGTTACCCACAGCGGCCGGAGGGGAATGATCTCTACAACCCACGAAATTGCTCCGTTGGCGAATGTGATTGATGACACACCCGGGGGGGGGGGAAACAGGGTCATGATTGGGGCATAAATTAAGTGGGGGTCAAAGTTGGCTTCACCTGGAACATGCCGACATGAAGCTCCTAATAAATAACTGCATTTCTTTTGAAGCTTGACTCGTGATTTAATTAGGGCATCCTTTGGAACCCTGACAGCAAGCTAACTTTGGCTCAAAGTCACCCAGCTGGTTTTCATGCATAAGGTGAGACTAGATCTCACAGTCTCCTAGTGATTGGCCCAAAGTCACCCAGTCAGCTTTCATGCCTAAAGTAGAACTAGAACTCACCTTCTCCTGATGGACCTCCACCTTAACCACTAGGCCACACTGGATATAATTTTAAAGAGGGCCTAGCTCTGTGAGAAGCCCCTCCCCCGCTCGAAGAATGAAATATTTTGAGGAATATTTTAAAAATGCAGAATATTATATTTCCTTAAATGAGAAATAGAGAAACATATTTTTTTTTTTAGAATCAGGAAGCAGACTTAGTCTTTCTTAATAGCCCCGAGCAGATATTTTGTGCCTATTAAGAAAGATTGGGAGATTAAGAAAGAAAGCCTATTCAGAAAACAGCCCCAGTCTCCCTGGCCCCAAGCAGAAACTGAGGAGGCCAACTTTTAGAAATGCAGATTTGGCAATCCATTCAAGGCAGGATATTTTGAAACAAATGCAGAATGGTAGGATTAGAACAAGCAGCCCCCTCACCCAAGATCCAACATGTTAGGATATGGTTTGAGCCTAACTATGTTGTCCAGGCAATATAAGTGTACTGTAACTTTAATCTGTAAATGTATTATGTGACTTTAATGCTGAGTCATGCTGTAATTAGGTAATGACAGGTTGTGAGAGTATTTAAGAAAGCTCCTGTAACATATTCAGTGGCTGGCTAGCTACGCTGACTGAGCTATGCTATGCTGAGCTGAACTGCTATGCTATGCTGCCATTATGATGAAGCTGCTATGATAAGCTACCATTGAGAGGAGTTGTTATTTGCTAATCATCGGTTTGATGGATCTGCAACCATCGTGGTTTGTGAACCAGAGTTTTTCTACTATAAAGTAAGCTTTTGATAAACCAGTTTGCATAACTCTTATTCATTGCTCTCAGCAACGTTTCCTTGTGCATTTACTCTGCATTTACTCTGCTGGTTGGTAACACAACAACAATATCCTTAACACAACACAGGAGGAAAGTCATTAGGCACAATAGGAACTGTCCAACACCCTTTCAGAACACAAGTCCCTTCCTTGCACCACCCCTAGAACAATCCAAACTTCACCGGGGAAACTCAGATAAGCAACAAACAAAAGGCTGACAAAATTAGCTTAGACAAGCACCTAAGATTTGTATTTCCTCTTTTGCCTATAGAGCCAGCTAAGACCCTTACATACAGTAGTGGCCAAAATTGTGGAAACCTTTTGCGGAAAGTGTATTTTTGAGGTTTGATGGCTAATAACACTAGGTTTTGTTTTTTTTTTTGTTTTTTTTTTGAGTTTCAAGATAATCCTATTCCACTGCTGGAATATCCTGGGAATAGCCCAGACCTTAACCCAATTGAAAATCTATGGAGCCGACTAAAGAAACTTGTTAGTCAGAAGCGACCCAGTAATAAAACCCAGTTAATAGAAGCCATCATTCAATCTTGGTTTCACATGATGACAGCTGCAGAACTAAAAGACTTGGTTCCCTCCATGGGAAGATGTTGTAAGGCCGTCATTCATGCTAAAGGTTACCCAACTAAGGATTCACTGACATCGTGATCATTTTTGTACATCTCGTTTTTTCTACCTGTTTCACTTTTCTTCTTTATACTGTCACTGCTATTCTAAAAGCAAATCCTTCACAAAAGTTATTGCCTTACGTTCTTGATTAAATTATCTTTCCATTGATATATAATTTTGTGGTACTACACCAAAAAAAAAACAAAGTGGTGTTATTAGCTAGTTTTAGAAAATACACTTTTCCCAAAAGGTTTCCACAATTTTGGCCACTATTGTAACTCCTACATACCGTATTTTTCTGAGTATAAAACGTACCTTTTTCCCCCCAAAAAGAGGGTGAAAATCTGGGTGCTTCTTATACTCCAAAGGTAGCCCCACCCAGCTTCTCAAACAGAGGTTTCAGAGGCTGAAAAAAGCATCAGAAACAAAGCTTCAGAAAAGAAGCCCCTAAACAGAGCTTCAAAAAAAAAGAAAAAGCCTCCAAACAGAGCTTCAGAAAAGAAGCCCACAAACAGAGCTTCAGAGGCTTTTTTTCTGAAGCTCTGTTTCAGAGACTTTCAGAGGCAGGAAAAAAGGCAAAAAAAAAAAAAAAAAAAAAAAGCAAGGCACGGAGCTCACAACCAAGGAACCTGTTGCTAAAATTAACCTCTGGGAACAGCTGATTGGGGGTATTCCGGAAGGCTGATCCACCTGCCAATCAGCTTTTTTCTTATTTTCCTCCCCAAAAACTAAGGTGCGTCTTATACTCCAGTGCGTCTTATACTCCGAAAAATACGGTAACCTCAATCTGAACAGCCAATGTTGTCAACAGACATGTTATTGCACAGGAACAGGAAGTTCAAATACAAAGCCCAAAGAAGGTATATAAAAAAAGAAACCCATTCTCAACTCCATTTTGTCAGCTGCACCAGATCCATAAACACTGGTGGATCTGTTCATCATTAAACCATCTTTCCAATTGTCCTCCATGTTTCCAGTTTTTTTCTCCCAGCTTGGAACTGAACCAGATGGATTTTTCTTCCAACAGCTCCCTGTGACTTCCTCTCCAATAAGAAGCAGCAAGTTGTGAGTCCACAAGAACATACCATATTCCTCAGCACAGGAGTGGTCTTCTACAAAGGAATAGCAGGAAAAAAAGAGAGAGAGAGAAGCTATATTCCATATTAACTTGAATTCAGATAAAGCCCACCTAGTCCTTGCAAGAATAAGTTTAATCGTGTAGTAGTTTACTATTATTTATAGCAAAGAATGCAACAACCAAACTCTATTGTGAAATGAACATGATATAAAGGTAAAGGTTCCCCTCGCACATATGTGCTAGTCGTTCCTGACTCTAGGGGGCGGTGCTCATCTTCGTTTCAAAGCCGAAGAGCCAGCGCTGTCCAAAGACATCTCCGTGATCATGTGACCAGCATGACTCAACGCCAAAGGCGCACGGAATGCTGTTACCTTCCCACCAAAAGTGGTCCCTATTTTTCTACTTGCATTTTTTACATGCTTTCGAGCTGCTAAGTTGGCAGAAGCTGGGACAAGTAACGGGAGCTCACCCCATTACATGGGCTAGGGATTCTAACTGCTGAACTGCTGACCTTTTGATCGACAAGCTCAGCGACTTACCCACTAAGCCACCGCATCACTTGAACATGATATAGGAGGCAGAAATATAAATCTTATGCACAGTTAACCAGAACTAAGCTCCAGTAATCTCAATTCTGTGCACTTCTAACTCAGAGACACAGTTTCTATTTGTGAAACACATTTAATTTTCAAGAAACTTTTAGAGAACTGAAATGAAAACCCTCTGGCTTTTTCTTACCATATCCAAGTCTTGCACAGCAATGTTACCGGTTCAGCTACTAGCTTGAGCTCCATCAAAGGAAAATCCAGTTTCTCTTTGATGTGTTTTCATCCTTCTCTTGCCCTCTCTGTACAAATCCGTTTGTCAACAATATCAGGAAGCTGAAAACCAGGCAAAAGCAACGAGATCCCAAACTGAGCTTGGTATTCTAGTAGAGGGGTTATACTGGATAAAAACTGGTTGAAAATGCCTTGGATTGTAAGAAGGGCATATCTATCAGATGAAGTAAAACCACAGTAACGTACAGAAGCTCAGACAGTGAAGCTAAAGTTGAAATATGTATACATATATTTTGGACAAATAATGCAACCGCAACTCAAAGGTGTTTTTTCAAAAGGCAAGTGGAGTTTTTTTTTCCAAGAAGGGGAGGGAAAGGGGGGAGGGGGGGAGGAGGAGGAGAAGGGAAGGAAGAAGAAGAAAAGAAGGAGGAAGAGGAAAAGAAGGAGGAAGAGGGGGCAGGAGGAGGTGGAAGGAGGAAGGAGGAAGGTGGAGGAGGAGGAAGAGAAGGAGGAGGAGGAGAAGGGGAGGAAGAAGAAGAAAAGGAGGAAGAGGGAGGAGGAGGAGGAGGAAGGAAGAAGGAGGAGGAGGAGGAGGAGGAGGAGGAGAAGAAGAAGAAGAAGAAGAAGAAGAAGAAGAAGAAGAAGAAGAAGAAGAAGAAGAAGAAGAAGAAGAAGAAGAAGAAAACTTCTCACCCAAGAAGCTACATTGGTCATCATCTAATCTTAGCACAGATAAACCTCAAGTGGCCTCAAGAGCTCTCAGGAAGAGTGCTAATGACCAGATGACTGCAAAGAAACATGATCTTTCCATCACCACATCCAATCCTGTCAGAATTAATCCCTCCACAGCTCCCACCACCCTGCCAGAGCCGATGAAGCTTCTTGGATGAAAAGCAAAATATCTTCTTCCTCAAGGAAACAAAATCAGTCCAGTTGCCTTTTGAAAAACCACCTTTGAATCAACTGTGACCTGGATGACTGAGCATGTCCACAGACAATGCAAAGGGAAAGTTTCAGCCTCAAAATCTCAAAACTCAACTGGAAAACTACTAGCGTCCTAGATCAGACCAAATTCAAAAACTCTAGGGAACCCTGGAAACTTGGCATTCAATCAAATCAATCAACATTAGACACATGGAGATAAACCACATATATACACCATTCAAAAGAGACAATAACAAATCTAGGAGGAAACAAAAAGATGAGAACACATTCCCTCCAGTTGCTCACATACAGATAAGCAGAGATTAGGACCAAACAAAGAGTCAGGCAGAAAGTAATATTTTAATTAAGGAACAACCAAGAAGAAAATTTCACTTTGACCCAAACTGGTAGGGCAAGCTTCTATGTATATATACAGGCAGCAAATGCCACACTTACTAGCACTGATAATCAGTGGTGAAATGCTACTGGTTCTCACCGGTTCGGGCGAACCAGTAGTTTAAAATAAACTACTGGTTCATCTGAACCGGTATTTCCAATGATCAGCTGTGCCGTGCGATTTATATTCGCTAGAAAGCAAGAAATCCTGCAGCACAGCTGTTTCCCCCCCACTCACTGTTTTACTTTACTTACCTTGTTAAGCCTCTTTTTTCTGCATGAAGTGCACATTTGGCACGCACTGTGCATGCATGCGTTTGGCACGCACTGTGCATGCATGGGCAGCAAACCTGGGGCAATCTGTGGAGGATTTCAACACTGATGATGTTACCTAGTTGGGTAATGAAATGTCTGCAAGAAAACAGCCAAGCTCAGAGGGCATCAAGGACTCCACAATTCAACCCTGAGCTATTGAAAGGCAGAATCTTTAGAGAAGATGCAGATGTTTGGAAAAGTCAAAGACAAACAACAAGAGCCCAACAGAAGATAGGATAGCTTAGTGCTATCATTGATGACACAAGCTTGAAGATACAAGAAAACCAAAGAGCAGCCAATAAGATAATAAGACTTCTGGTATTCTCAAAGGTGCTTTTTCAAAAGGCAGCTAGAGTTTGTTTGGTTGGGTTTTTTGAAGATCTTTTCATCCAAGAACCTTCATCAGTTCTTCACCGGAAAAAACAAAGAAAGAAAAATCCAGTTGTCTTTTGAAAAACCATCTTTGAGACAACCATGACCTGGATGACTGACAATCTCCATAGACACACTCCTTGTATGGACCATGGTGTCCATCATATCAGAAGAGCAATAGATGATTGAACAACAACAAATATGCTGTCATCGCTTACCCTAAAAAGTCTTGGAGGTCCAGCCATCTGTATTCTCTCTTCATAGTGACAAACATTTTGTTCCCTGAAGATCTAAACTTTCTCATGTTCTGTGTAACATTTCAGAAGCTGATTTAAACATGTCAGGATGTCATTGGAGAGAAGACATCTGGTCGATATTTCTTGCTTCTGGGTTCCTTAATTGGGAACATTTCTTCTCATTCTACTTGTTTTCTTTTCCTTCCTCTCCTACGACACTAAACATTTTCTCTAGCATTTCTCGGAAAATATCTGTGAACATCCTTGATTCCACTATGAAAGCTTACCTCTGGATAATACAAGATGTCCTCTGCAAATTAATTTGACCAGGACTTGTTTTTCCTGTTTGAGAAAACATTTCTAAGAACCAAACATTTCTAAGAAGTGTGGTTTTTTTTTCCTTTTTTATCCCAAAACTGTTATGAGCTGCAACACTGGAATTTTTGCCTGTTGTGTAGCGGTTTGGAAATGGCAACGGTCTATTAAAATCGTGGGGTGGGGAAGGAAAGATGGCATTCAAGGAGGTGGAGTCATCATGATGAGAAATGGATTCTTGGAACTAAAATTCCTTTTTTAAAAAAAGAGATGGCGTTATATTTACCTTCATCCTCTTCAGAGCATGCCCTTATAAAATGGAGATAATAACAGAGCTGGAAGGGACCTTGGAAGTCTTCTAGTCCAACCCCCTGCTCAAGCAGGAGACACTACGCGTGATGGTGAACCTATGGCACGTGTGCCTGAGATGGCACACAGAGCCCTCTCTGTGGGCACGCATGTCATCGCCAGCTGGTCTTTGCGCTAGCTGGAGCACCGGAACCCCAAAGACCAGCTGGCCAGTGCGCATACGTGCACCGGCCACCTGATCTTCTGGTTTCTGGTGCTCTGGTCTACACGAAGACCAGCTGGCTGGTGGCGCACATGCACCCCAGCCAGCTGGTCTTCGGGGTTCCGGCGCTCCAGTGCACATGAAGACCAGCTGGCCGACATGCATTTGCACACTGGAAACCCAGAATATCAGGTGGCCGATGCACATGCAGCTGGTCTTCGGGGTTCCGGTGCTCCAGTGCAAAGAAAGACCAGCTGGCCAGCGTGCATGCGTGCGCTGGAAACCCAAACACTTCAGGGTTCCAGCGTTATAGTTTGACAATTCGGTACCAAAAAGGTTCACCACCACTGCCCTCTACCCGTGATGGCGAACCTATGGCATGTGTGCCACAGGTGGCACGCGGAGCCATATTAGTGGGCATGCCAGCTCTGCTCTGGGGCGCATGCGCGTGCCAGCCAGCTGATTTTTGGGCCTTCTGGGCCCACCAGAAGTAGGGAAACAGGCTGTTTCCTGCCTCTGGAGGGCCTGGGGGGGTGGGGAAGGCCCGTTTTTCTTTCTTACCTGGCTCCAGATCCTCTCTGTGTATCTGGGAACGGCGAAAACAGCCTTTCCCACTCCCTTGGAGGCCTACGGAGGCTGAAAGGGCCCATTTCCCCACTCCCGGTGGGACAGGAAGTGATGTTTTTTCCTGTCCCCAGCCTCCAGAGACTCCTAGAGAGCCTCCTACAGACTCCTAGAGAGGCTCCTACAGACTCCTAGAGAGGCTCCTAGAGACTCCTAGAGAGGTTCTGGAGGCTGGGGACAGCAAAAAATGTCACTTCCTGTCCCACCGGGAGTTGGGAAATGGGACCTTTCAGCCTCCGTAGGGCCTCCAAGGGAGTGGGAAAGGCTGTTTTCGCCGTTCCCAGATACACAGAGAGGATCTGGAACCAGGTAAGAAAGAAAAATGGGCCTACCAGGCCATCCTGTGCCAGGAGCGGAGGGGAGGGGGGAGGGGATTGCGCACACATGTGCGTGGGCATGTGCGCGCGCGACCCTCCCCTGCCCCCCCCTCTCCTGGCACGCGATGGCAAAAAGGTTAGCTATCGATGCCCTATACCATTTCAGACAAATAGTTGTCCAATCTCTTCTTAAAAACCTCCAGTGATGGAGCACCCATAACATGCAATCTGTTCCACATGGATCTGCCCTTGAAGACCATCCAGAAGCAGCAACTGGTACAGAATGGATAGCACAACCAATTGTGGGTGTCCTGCACTTCACCCACATCTGACATGATTGATGTAAGGCTTAAGAATGACATGTGGAGTTGAGCAGCTTCTTCATTATTGCTCACCTACAGCCAGAATAAATGTTTTTTTCTGGTGGGACCGGTCTATCAGGGCCAATTATGGGAGGAGCATACTGCTTCCACTTAATCTCTCCCCTGATATACCCGACAAAGCCAGGGGAGCCCATGGTTTACAGACTAATACATCTACCTAATATGCAAGTAGCCCAGGTTCAAATCCCAGAAGGGCATAGCTAGCTGATGAGAGCTAAATAGCTTGAAATAGATCTATACTAGTCTCCCTTTAATTCTTTGTTGGTAAACATAATTTCTACAGACAGAATCTTACCAGAGTAAAGCACTATCTCCATAATTATAGGTATGCTCAGTGAACTGCTAGGAAGGGGCCACCTTAGCCCTCTTCTGCCTACCAGACATCCCAAGCTCTGTTGCCTCTTTGCCCTCTGAGAAAAGCCCCTTCCTCCTTGGACCCCAGACTACATTCTACTACACCAGAGGTGGATTTCAGCAGGTTCTGACCAGTTCTGGAGAACTGGTAGTGGAAATTTTGTGTAGTTTGGAGAACCAGTAAATACCACCTCTAACTGGCTCCGCCCCCACCTATTCTCTGCCTCCCGAGTCCCAGCTGATTGGGACGAAATGGGGATTTTGCAGTAACCTTCCCCTGGAGTGGGGTGGGAATGGAGATTTTACAGTATCCTCCCCTGCCACGCCCACCAAACCATGCCATGCCCACCAAGCCATGCCACACCTACCAAGCCACACCCACAGAACCAGTAGTAAAACAAAATTGAATCCCACCACTGTACTACACCAAAGGTTTCCAAACTCCCGGAGTTCCCCAGAATTCCGGAGCATGACTGGCTGAGGAATTCTGGGAGTTGAAGTTCACAAGTCTTAAAGTTGCCAAGTTTGGAGACCCTTGCACTACACGATCAGAATATTCAGAAGATAGACGCTGACAGGCGTGGAAGCCATCTTTTGTATTAGGCCTTCAGACCTGCCACATTTACTACTGTGGGAAACTGAGAGGGGGGATTATATGGAGCCTGGGTGATATATAGTCATAATAACATTCCTTTCTCAAGAGGTCAAGGACATCTTGCATTGCACCTGGAAGGCTGGAACCAGGGGTGAAATCTACTTACCTTCCTTACCACTTTGGAAGCACATGCACTGCGTGCATGCTCACTTTTCTCTCTTGCGCGCGTGTGTCATATGCACATACACACCTTCTGTGCATGCGCAAAACTGTTGTTTCGATGAAGAAAGACGCGTAGGCAGGATGATGATTCACGGGAAGGCCCCTCAGTGTGAGGTACCTTGGGGAAGGCACCCTGACTCCATTCAAAAGGCTTCTTTTTATTGTCATTTTACAACTATCATGGCAAAACATTAATCAACGTTTACTGATACTGATTGGCTAAAAGAAAGCTCGTGAAGTCCATATGGACCCCTCCTGTCTCCCTCATGTATTTCCTGTGACAAACAATGCTACGTGCTGGGCCCCCATTCCTTGTATATCTGAGATAAGGTCTCTGCCAGACATCCTGTCTTACATTCCTGAGAAAATTAGGACATGTGGTAATGTTGTCTACTCAGCACGGTTTGCCAATGACTGAGATAACACCATCTCCACACAAAACCTTCTGCACATGCACCAAGGTAAAAAAAACATTACTTCCTGGTTAATGTTACTTCCTGCGCGAGCTGCATTGGCTTCCAGTGGACTTCCGGGTGCGCTTCAAGGTGTTGGTGATCACCTTTAAAGCGCTCCATGGCTTAGGGCCGGGGTACTTACAGGACCGCCTTCTGCCACCAATAGCCTCCCACCAGCCAGTTCGCTCCCACAGAGAGGGCCTCCTCAGGGTGCCGTCGGCCAGACAATGCCGGCTGGCGACCCCCAGGAGGAGAGCCTTCTCTGTGGTGGCACCTACCCTTTGGAACAATCTACCCCCAGAGATATGAGTGATCTCCGACCTCCGGACTTTTCGTCGGGCCCTAAAAACTTACTTTTTTCAGTTAGCCGGTCTGTCTTGATTTTAGGGTTGGTTTTAAAATTTTGATTCGGATTTTAAATTGACAAGTTTTAAATTACGGGCCAAATTTATGTAATTATTTTAAATCTATTTTTAATTGTAATGTTATGTATAAATGTTTTTATTTTGGCTGTTCACCGCCCTGAGTCCGAAAGGAGAAGGGCGGTATAGAAGTTTGAATAATAAATAAATAAATAAATAAATAAATAAATAAATAAATAAATAAATAAATAAATAAACAAACAAACAAACAAACAAACAAACAAACAAATAAATAAAACCAGGAAGTAATGACACCTGGGTGGCAATCGCTACCGGATCACCGAACCACAGGGAGAAATTGCTACCGGATCAGGCAATCCGGTCCCATCCAGGAGCATTTCACCCCTGGCTGGAACTGGGAGGCATCTCCAGTGGGAACGATGCTTGATTGGACCATGTGATGGACTTGTGGGTGCTGGGCAGGGATTTGGACTTTCCTTTGGGTGGGGAAAACCTGGAAGCTTTCCGATTCGGGTTTATCCAGATATGCCAATATGACATTTCTAATAAAATGTAGCTTTGAGGAAACTCAAGCCTCGGAGTTTTCTTTCGTTGGGGGTGTTACTTGGAGCCCTGACAGACGCAAGGTTGCAATTTGCGTCTTTTCCCATCCTTTCAACTAGAAAGCGTGCATAGAGCCCCACAACTCAAGTACATCCAGAACATATTTGGAATTAAACCATTAAAAAGGTGCAATTTAGGAGGATGGGTGGGTTCGGATTATTTTTAATGCTCCAGAATTGTGGGTGCTCTCAAGAAAATCCCCTTCCAATTTCATTACGGCTAAGTTTTTGAAACGGGATGAAATGAGAAGGGAGACAGCAGCAGCTGGCCACTAAGCGATGCCACAGGCAATCTCTCAGTCACATCTGCACTGCTCACAAATAAAACTGAAGGGAAGCAAAAGTGACATTTTGAGAGAGGGATATGAAATAGCACCATTGGAAATGTACTGGCTGCTGCAAATGATAAAATGGAGCCCCACACATCTGAATGCCTTTGTTGTAAATTTAATTCAAACCTGGCTCATTCGTGTTGGCACATCACTTGGATTGCAGCATCTTAAATTTCAAGTAGGGCAATATGTTATATTTATCTGTCTGGTCCACAGTTTGTACTTTGCAAAGTATGTGCCCTTGTCAACCTGGGCGGATCTACAAAGCTAAACAAGATTGGATCTGATTAGGAATTCGATCAAGAGAATTAGGTATGTATAGTCTAATGCAGGGGTCTCCAACCTTGGCAACTTTAAGACTTGTGGACTTCAACTCCCAGAATTCCTGCAAAGCTGTCTGAGGAACTCTAGGAGTTGAAGTCCACAAGTCTTAAAGTGGCCAAAGTTGGAGACTCGTGGTCTAATGAACAGAAGGACTAGGGATAATATGATAGCACTCTTCCAGTACTTGAGGGGCTATCACAGTGATGGCTAACCTTTTTGCCATCACGTGCCAGGAGAGGGGGGGGGCGGGGGAGGGTCACGCACGCACATGCCCATGCGCATGCATGCGCAACCTCCTCCCCCCTCCCCCCCCACTCCTGGCACATGATGGCCTGGTAGGCCCGTTTTTCTTTCTTACCTGGTTCCAGATCCTCTCTGTGTATCTGGGAAGGGTGAAAACAGCCTTTCCCACTCCCTTGGAGGCCCTACGGAGGCTGAAAGGGCCCATTTCCCAACTCTCAGTGGGACAGGAAGTGACATTTTTTGCTGTCCCCAGCCTCCAGAACCTCTCTAGGAGTCTCTAGGAGCCTCTCTAGGAGACTCTGGAGGCTGGGGACAGGAAAAAATGTCACTTCTTGTCCCACCAGGAGTCGGGAAATGGGCCCTTTCAGCCTCCGTAGGGCCTCCAAGGGAGTGGGAAAGGCTGTTTTCGCCCTTCCCAGATACACAGAAAGGATCTGGAGCCAGGTAAGAAAGAAAAATTGGCCTTCCCCACCCCGCCCCCAGGCCCTCCAGGGACAGGAAACAGCCTGTTTCCCTACTTCTGGTGGGCCCAGAAGGCCCGAAAATCAGCTGGCCAGTGCGCCCATGCGCCCCAGAGCTGAGCTGGCATGCCCACTAATATGGCTCCACGTGCCACCTGTGGCACGCGTGCCATAGGTTCGCCATCATGGGGCTATCACATAGAAAATGTGATTGAACTGTTGTCCAAAGCACCAGAGGGCAGGACAAGAAATAACAGGTGGAAGATCATTAAAGAGAGATCCAACCTAGAACTAAGGAAAAATGTTCTGACAGCAAGAACAATTAATCAGCAGAATGGCTCGCCTCCAGAAGTTGTGGATGGTCCATCACAGGAGGTTTTTAAGAAGAGACTGTGGAAAGCCAATTGTCTGAAATGGTATAGGACAGGGGTGAAATCCAGCAGGTTCTAACAGGTTCTGGAGAACCGGTAGTGGAAATCTTGAGCAGTTCGGAGAACTGGTAGCAGAAATTTTGAGTAGTTCATCATTGGTATCCTTCAGTCTTAAGAGAATATGGTATCATGCTCTGGAAAGAGGTCCTAAAACAGCATCTAGTGTGACTAAAAAGGCCAATTCGAGAGTGGCAATCCCTTCCACACTGAGGGCAGATACATTCTGTCCCCTGCCCAGCCCCCAGATTTTGCTGGTTCCGGGACTGCCTCTTTGCCTCAGCCTGCCGAACAAGTGTCTCTTCGAATTGGAGAAGGCCATGCTGCGTCTTTAGCCTCCAAGCTGAACGATCGGAGGTCAAGGTTTCCCAGTTGTTAATGTCCATTCCCAGGGCCTTTAGGTCCCTCTTGCAGATATCCTTATAACGCAGCTGTGGTTGAGTAGTTCAGAGAACCGGCAAATACCACCTCTGGCTGGCCCCAGAGTGGGGTGGGAATGGAGATTTTGCAGTATCTTTCCCCTGCCACACCAACCAAGCCACGCCCATAGAACTGGTAGTAAAAAAAAATTGGATTTCACCACTGGTATAGGATCCACTGCAGGGGGTTGGACTAGAATGTCACTGCATTCTTGTATTTCCCAGCTGAGCTTCATATTTTTGGACTAATAGACTTACTGTAGTTTTGCCAAGTTCCTTATCAGTATTTTTACTGCGCATGTCCTACATTCCATTCCTTCATTAGTACTCTTTCCTTTGTTCTCTCTGCCAGGAATGGTCTGGCAGAGGAGTGCTGCCAAAATGTAGCTAATTAGATAGATAGGTGTTTTGTTACTTTTTACAAATAAAAGAGTTTTATTAGAGAATACTTCTTCGGGTTTTATTTCAGAATATTGCAACTTGGAGAAAGCCACGGTCCATCCTCTAATTAATCAGGGTAATTATCTCATAGCCAGGATGGGATCGATCAAAACCCTGACATAGAAGACCTTCAAGGTCCCTTCCAACTCTATTATTCTTTATTCTCATATTTGGATAGCTGATTATTTGGGAAGCCTAAAGCTGTTGTATAGACTGAGAGGACAACAACAACAAAGATCTCAGAAGAAGACAATGGGAAATCACTTCTGTATCATCCCATATCAGCATGTCCAGGAGGTTACAAGGAACTAAGTTTAACCCAAGGACATTTGGGTTTATTCTTAATTGGTAGCAATATCTAGCTGGCCTTCTCTAGTCTCAGAAGTTGTGCAGGATGGAGCTTGGAGGAGAGACCATCAGCGAATCCCAGGGCTGAAGGCCAGGCTGGAAAGTTGAAAAAAGATATATTGGAGGAAGATAGCAATAGCAAAAGCAATAGCACTTAGACGTATATACTGCTTCATGGTACTTTATAGACCTCGCTAAGCGTCAGCCTATTGCCTCCAGCAATCTGGGTCCTCATTTTACCAACCCTGGAAGATGGAAGGCTGAGTCAACCTTGAGCTGGTGAGATTTGAACTGCTCGCAGTCAGCAGAATTAGACTGCAATACTGCCTTCTAACCACTGTTCCACCACAGCTCATGTAGAAATATCCAAATAATCCAGTTCCATACTGTTTTCTAGAAAAGAACAGTGTGGTGGCCTAGTGGTGAAGACGTTTGCCTCCCACTGAGAAGGTTGAGAGTTTTTTTTTTTTTTTTAATTTGATTTATATGCCGCCCTTCTCCGGAGACTCAGGGCGGCTTACAATGCGTTAAGCAATAGTTCAATCCTAGGTAGCGGCAGATGTTTCTTTCCTAGGGTGCAAAGAAAAAATATCTACTGCGAACTCTGCCTTGGCATCAGGAAGGGCATCCATCCAGTAAACATTCAGCTCCGTCCCGTTGCCCTGACTCTACCCCAAATTAAAAAATTAGAAGGTTGCAAAAAGGGAAGGCTTGTTTCCTAGAAAACATCATGGATATGGACATGTCCATGAAATTATGGAAAAAAAATGTTAGGCCTATACAGAAGTAAAATGTATTTTAAACTTTCAGCTTTGCCCTGTTAGGAAGAAAAGGTGTTATTCTGTATGAGTACATTTTGCATTATCATATAGGCGGTGGTGAAATCCAATTTTTTTTACTACCGGTTCTGTGGGCATGGCTTGGTGGGTGTGGCTTGGTGGGCGTGGCATAGATACTGCAAAATCTCCATTCCCACCCCACTCCAAGGGAAGGATACTGCAAAATTCCCATTCCCTCCCCCCTCCTGGGGGAAGGATATTGCAAAATCTCCATTCCCACCCCACACTGGGGCCAGCCAGAGGTGGTATTTGCTGGTTGTCTGAACTACTCAAAATTTCCACTACCAGTTCCCCAGAACCTGTCAGAACCTGCTGGATTTCACCCCTGTATATAGGTATCTAAATGACATTGAGACACTTTAAGATCCTTAATCCAAAAGTACCCAGTCTGAAGCCACAGATGCCTGCCCTTCTCCAAAACTTGGGGTGCCATGCCACTTTTTTTAGTATGAGAGAAAAAAGTATTAAATCCTTCTGAGGTAATCATATTAATTGTGTCTATTAAATAAATAGAATTAAAACTCTACTTACAATTGCAAATATGTAAATGGATGTGTTGTTTTGTTTCATTTATGGGTATTGTGTCCTGCTACTCTGGGCATTCCTAATCTTTTTTTTTTCTTTCTATTTTTCATTGTTTGTGACTTTAAGTGGGTAAGCTGCCCAGTTTTGTTTGTAGCATTGTCGTTTGGGCATCCTCTAAATCTAAATACATCTAAAGCCAAATACATTAATTAAAGCAAAATATATTTTTTTTAGTTTGCCTTCCTGTGCCTGAAGCTTAATTATCTGTATGCTACTCAAGAGCCAAATGTAGCCTTCAGTCTGAAAACTGGTGAAAGATTTCTCCAAATTTAAGAAGGCTTGGGAGTTTATTCACAGAAATTGCATCCTCTTATTAATGCTCAAGAAAACTAATGTAGAGGTTCCTATCAAGACAAATGAAACATTTCAAAATCTCCAACTGTTTAGGAACCAGGCAAGAGTTTTTAGATTAGTTTAGAAAAACAATTTTTTTACAGTGAATCAGAAGAAACCTGCTGATTAATCTAACAACTTGAATTAGTGTTTTCACAGTTAGGGACATGCAAACTTGCCAATAATCTTGGGATTTTTTTCCCCTTAACTTTTCTCAATATTCTTTGGTCTTTCATCAAGAGAAGAGCCTCACAGCACGAGAGGAAGATAAAAAGAGTCATTCCAGATCAGATCAAAGTTTTTCCAGTCCAAGGGTTCAATTTTCCTGGCCAATCAGAGCACTGTTTCTCAACCTTGGCAACTTCCCCAGCCCAATATGGTAGTCCTTGATTTACAGCCATCCATTTAGTGACCATTCGAAATTACAATGGCACTGAAAAAAAGTGACATAACTGCTTTTCACACTTACAGCAGCATCCCCTTCAGTGGTGAGTTTCTGCCGGTTCGCCCTGAACTGGTAGCAGCGGCAGTGGGAGGCTCCGCCCACCCACTCGGACATCATCACGGATGCTCTGCATGTGCAGAAGATTTTGCGAAGCGAGCGCGCGCGCACTCACAGTTCCGAACCAGTAGTGAAGGTATATGATTAAAATTTGTATTTATGACGGTTGCAGTATCCTTGGGGGTCATGTGATCTCCTTGTGCAACCTTCTCACCAGCAATGGAGAAGCCAGATTCACTTAACAACCATGTTGCTCACATAACACCTGCAGAGATTCATATAACAACTCTGGCAAGAAAAGTCGTAAAACTGTTGTGGCCCGTCAGCGACCTGTGCAGCTAGTAGCTAATTCCGACAACGAGGAGGCTGATGTGGTGCTGCGCCAGCAGGCTGTGCAGCTGGCACTCGAGTCAGACAATGAGGAGGCTGGAGTGGTGCCAGAGGCGGGGATTCAGCCAGTGCCTTCAGAACCTCCAGAAGCTCTCATAAGTGAAGAGGAAGAAGAGGAGGAGCCTCTTCTTGATGCACGGGTGCGAAGAGCAGCCAAAAGGCAGGAGAGGCTCCTCAGGAGGAGGTCTCCTTGAGAGTAAGGCTTGGGACTAATTGGCCACTCCCCTAGCCTATTTAAGGAAGGACGATGACTGAGGCAATTTGCAGGGAACAATTTCATTCACTCTCCTTCGCGTCTTGATCTTAGTTCTCTTATCAGTTTCCTGCAAATTGCTTCTGGGCATTCTGCCAACCATAGTAAGATTACGATTATTTATTCTTTGGATTCTTGTAGGCTGTTAATAAAGTTAATTAACAGCCTTTTTTTTGAAAAAGACTGATTTAATTTAGTAAACTAAGGTTTGTACAGACTTTGTGTGTGCTGCGTTCTTTGGGGTCCGTAGCTGGGGCAGAACAAAAACAGTGCAAAACTCACTTAACACCTGACTTGCTTAGTAACCAAAATGTCAGACTCAATTGTGGTAATAAGTCAAGGACTACCTGTATGATGGCTGGGGACCTCTAGGAGTTGAAGGACACACATCTTCAAGCTGCTTTAATCTGTCCTGAATCTTCACTAATAACGTCTGTGGAACGTGTCTCAAGGAAAACCCATTGTAAGTCTGTAGAGATTCTCAATCATCCAGATCCTTCCATTCCCCACTCTCCTGTCAGAGCTGAAGAAGCTTCTTGGATGAGAAATTGAAATGTCTTCAAAAGAAAAAACAAGAAAGTCCAGTTGCCTCCTGAAAGAGCACCTTGGGGAAAACCTGTTATGTTACAAAATTCAGTGTATTTTTAACCTGGCTCCACCACTTCTAATAGCTTGCTAGGAGTACCAGAGGAGGCTTCTGCATATTTACAACGGGTGTAGCAGACAAAATGTTCTCCTTAGCTGCTGGAAATATCCTAGGAGATCATCTGAACAATGCTAAGCAAATCAATGTGATCACTTAGAACATAAAACATAGAATAATATTTATTTATTTATTTATTTATTTATTTATTTATTTATTTATTTATTTATTTATTTATTAGTTCCATTTATATGCCGCCCTTCTCTGGAGACTCAGGGCGGCTTACAATGCTTTTAAGCAATAGCCTTCATACTTTTGTATACACCTGCTTAGTAGGGCTTTTTAGGCCCCCCTAAGTGGTGTTCTATTTTATACAAAGTCAGCTTATTGCCCCCACAATCCGGGTCCTCATTTTACCTACCTAGGAAGGATGGAAGGCTGAGTCAACCATGAGCCTGGTGAGAATTGAACTCGCAGTAATTTAATTTAATTTAATTTAATTTCGAATTTATATACCGCCCTTCTCCCTGAGGACTCAGGGCGGTGTACAGCCAAGATAAAAAACATAGAATACAAATATTAAAACATTTAAAAATATATATAAAATTTGGCCCAAAAAATTAAAAATCACAGACTAATTAAAAGAATTTAAAAATTTTAAAAATTTCTTCTTAAGCCAACCCGGCTTGCTGAAAAAGATAGGTTTTCAGGGAACGACGGAAGGCATTGAGGTCCTGGATTCTTCTTATCTCCGGGGGCAACTGATTCCAGAGGGTGGGAGCCCCCACAGAGAAAGCCCTCCCCCTGGGGGCCACCAGCCTACATTGTTTGGCTGATGGCACCCTGAGGAGGCCCTCTCTGTGGGAGCGCACGGGTCGATGGGAGGTCATCGGTAGCAGCAGGCGGTCTCGGAGATAGCTAGGCCCTATGCCATGGAGCGCTTTAAAGGTGATAACCAACACCTTGAAGCGCACCCGGAAGACCACCGGGAGCCAGTGCAGCTCGCGCAGGAGTGGTGTTACATGGGAGCGCCATGTTGCTCCCATCACTACCCGCGCTGCTGCATTCTGGACCAGCTGGAGCCTCCGGGTGCTCTTCAAGGGGAGCCCCATGTAGAGAGCGTTACAGTAGTCAAGGCGAGAGGTGACGAGGGCGTGAGTGACTGTGCACAGGGAATCCCGATCAAGAAAGGGCCGCAACTGGCGAATCAGGCGAACCTGATAAAAGGTCCCCCTGGTAACAGCCGTCAGATGTTCCTCCAAAGACAGCTGCCTATCCAGGAGGACTCCCAGATTGCGAGCCCTTTCAGTGGGGGCCAAAGACTCGCCCCCAATAGTCAGTGATGGAGTCAACTGACTATATCGGGATGCCGGGAGCCACAGCCACTCAGTCTTGGAAGGGTTGAGCCTGAGCCTGTTCCTCCCCATCCAGATCCGCACAGCCTCCAGGCACTGGGACATCACTTCAAGGGCATCGTTGGGGTGGCCTGGGGTGGAGATGTACAGCTGGGTGTCATCAGCGTACTGGTGGTATCTCACCCCAAAGCCACGGATGATCTCGCCCAGTGGCTTCACATAAATGTTGAACAGAAGGGGCGAGAGGACCGATCCCTGCGGCACTCCACAAATGAGAGGCCTCGAGGTCGACCTCTGCCCCCCTGCCAACACAAACTGCGACCGGTCGGAGAGAAAGGAGGAGAACCACCGTAACACGGTGCCTCCCACCCCCAACTCTTCCAGCCGGTGCAGCATGATACCATGGTCGATGGTATCAAAAGCCGCTGAGAGATCTAATAGGACCAGAACAGAGGAATAACCCCTGTCCCGAGCCCTCCAGAGATCATCAACCAACGCGACCAATGCCGTTTCCGTGCTGTGCCCAGACCTGAAACCCGACTGGAACGGATCCAGATAGGATGTTTCCTCCAGGAATTGTGGAAACTGTTGCGCGACCACACTCTCAACAACCTTCGCAATGAAGCGAAGGTTGGAGACAGGACGATAGTTAGCCAATATTGCTGGATCCAGGGACGGCTTCTTGAGGAGAGGCCTCACCACCGCCTCTTTCAGGGCAGCGGGGAAGTGACCCTCACTCAAGGAAGCATTAATGACGCCCTGGAGCCAGCCTCGTGTAACCTCCCGGGAAGCCAGTACCAACCAGGAGGGACACGGGTCCAGTAAACATGTGGCCGCACTAAGTCTCCCCAAAATCCTGTCCACATCATCGGGAGTCACAGCATCAAACTCCTCCCAGATAACATTCTCAAGACTGTTCCTCGTCACCCTGCCCCGATCTACCCAGTCAGAGTCCAAATCCCCCCGGATCTGAGCGATTTTGTCATACAGGTATTGTCCGAAATCCTCCGCCCTGCCTTCTAAGGGATCCTCCCGCACTCCCAGATGGAGCAGGGCGCGGGTCACCCTAAACAGGGCGGCCGGACGATTCCCTGATGACGCAATAGAGGCGGAAAAGTAATTAGACTTTGCCGTCTTTATCGCCACTAGGTAGGCCTTAATATGCGACCTTACCAGTGTTCGATCAGATTCAGCGAGACTGGCCCTCCAACCGCTCTCCAGGCGTCTTTTCCGGCGCTTCATTTCCCTCAGCTCCTCAGTAAACCAAGGAGCCACCCGGGATCGGCATCGGGTCAGAGGCCGCAAAGGCACAACTCGGTCCAAGGCCCCACCAGCCGCCCGATCCCAGGCGGCTACCAGGTCCTCGGCCGAGTCATGTGCTAGATCCTCAGGAAATGGCCCAAGCTCCGTCTGGAACCTATCAGGATCCATCAGGCGCCTGGGGCGGATCCATCTAATTGGGTCCGCCTCCCTGCGGCGAGGGGTCGCGGTTCGAAGATCTAGGCGAAGGAGTGAGTGGTCAGTCCATGACAAGGGTTCCATGTCTATATCCCCTATAACAAGACCACTCAACCACTGGCCAGAGACAAAAATCAGATCCAGAGTGTGACCTCCCCTGTGAGTAGGGCCATGAACTAACTGGGTCAGGTCCATGGCCGTCATGGAAGCCATGAACTCCCGAGCCACCTCAGACGTTTCACCGACAGATGGCAAGTTGAAATCACCCATGACTAAAAGCCTGGGTGTATCTACTGCCACCGTGGCTATCACGTCGAGTAGCTCAGGAAGGGCTGTTGCCACGCGGCAGGGAGCCAGGTACGTAAGCAACAAGCCCATCTGAACCCCACGGCCCCACCTCACAAGGAGGGACTCACATCCGGCTATCTGAGGCACAGTGGTCTCCCTCGGATCCAGATCCTCGTTAATAATAACCGCCACCCCCCCCGCCCCTCCCCTGGGCCCTCGGCTGATGGAATGCTCTGAAGCCTGGTGGGCACATTTCAACCAGAGGGACGCCACCCTCCGGGCCCAACCAGGTCTCCGTAATACCCGCCAGGTCCGCTCCTCCCTCTTGTATAAGATCGTGAATGAGGGGGGCCTTATTAACCACGGACCTGGCATTGCATAACATCAGCCGAAGGCCCAGATCCTGAGTATCTAAGCCACCTAGTCTCCAAGAGGAGCCATGGGGACCGGGGCAAGCAATTGCTCTCAAACAGCGAGTGCGAGCCCCCAACACATGATATGGTCCCCTGCTCCCGCCATATCTGCCCCTCCCATCTACCGTGCTGATGGTACAGACCTCGTAGGTATCGTCCCCCATCCCTTTCCCAGTCCCTCGACCAACACCTCCCAAATCGTTACCCTGTGCCGGGCTCGGCTCTGACCCTGGTGGATTTCCCCCCCCATCCCCCAGAGTCTTCTTCCCAATTTCTCTAGAAAGATCATTACAAACCCCCCTCCCAGAACCCCTTAAAATCTTAAAAAAATTCCCTAAAAAACCCCACAATTTCTTCCTTGCTCCATGCCATCTCTCTGGACTCCAAAGCCCGTCATCGAGATAGGCCCTCGATAATGTGGAGGGCCAAACCTGCGAGTGGGGAGAATCTCGCAGGGCGAGGAGTTCCGACACCGAATACATATAATCAGGGGAGACAGAGTCCAAGGGAAGGGAGTACCACTGATGTTACAGACATAGGGAGAATTCTAGTCCATGGTTAGGCCATCAAGCCCATTGTCCTCTCACGACAATGGCCAAGGAGGTACATATCCTTCGACCCCGGAGGTTCCAGGGCAGCCATGCTCTCACCTAGGCCACCCATGGAAACTCTGATGGAAATCCGGGCGTGAAGATAGCCATAGTCCGCCTCCCACTGGCCTTATGTCCATAGAACCAGTATCCCTCCTGGGATTAGTAGCATCTGGGGGTCAAGTATCCTGCTCAGAAGGAGGTTTAAGTTCGTAAATTCACGTTGAAGAGATTTTACATGGCAGGGAGTTCAGACAGACTAGATGTAAAAGGGGGAAAATTTGGAATAATTCAGCAGGCCAAAGTAGATGGGTAGCTGCAACCGTAGTAAGGCCCATAGGCCTAAACTCGGTCCAAAGGATGGAAGAGGGAGGGGAAATTCAAGCCGCATAGGTTTGTAGTTCTTTTCCGACCCCTGCAATCCCTCAACCATTATCTGATGGATAATGCGGCCCTATTTCGTTCCCCCCCCATCCAGCTCGTCCTAGGGGGGTGTCTCTGGGTCCCCATGGAGGTAACCCTTCCCCCAAGGGTCCAACACTCTCCAGTCTCCCAGAGCTCAGTCTAAGGCTGCTGCTGAAGAATCCTATGCTGTAGTTCAGGTCTGCAAGCCGCTGGGAGCCACCCCGACATCCGCTGCCGTCACCGCAGCCGCCGCCGCGGCCGCCGCCGCCACCATCGTCGCCGTCGCCATCGGCCTCCCCACGGACGCAGGCAGCTGGCAGCTAAGTACTACTTTAACAGCAGTTTTAGTCCACTGCGCCATCAAGGCTCTTAATAATAGGTTTGGAAGGGACCTTGGAGGTCTTCTAGTCCAACTCCCTGCCCATGGCAAGAGATCCTATGCCAGTGATGGCTAACCTTTTCCGGACTGAGTGCCCAAAGTGCATGCGTATGTGTGCCAATGCACATGCGTGGGACTGCACCCCCAGAATGCAATGCGTGCACCCCCTCACATGCGCCCCACCCCCCCACATGTGTGTGTGGGGGGGTGGGGCTCCCTGCATGCACTGTTAAGGAATATGCGCAGATTAACCCTTGAGTAGCAAGGTTGTGCACATGAGAAATGGCTGAAAGTGATTGTGACTAAGCACTGTCAATACACAGACACACTGAGTTGTGATATTCTTTTACTTTTAGGAAAAAGTAAAGCAAAATCCAAAAAACAATGCAAGTCATACACAGATAAAGATAGTTAAACTGTCAATCCAGGGATATTCCAAGAACAAAGTCTTCTTACCAGTTGTTGTAGTCATATGCAATAAAATAGTTATTTTTAGAGTTGCAAACAGGAACTAGTACAGCAGTAAAACAATCAGTAAAACAGTAGAAAACAACAAGTAGCAATGACCAATCACTGATCATGCAGAGAGAACAGGCGGAGAGGAGCAGAGGTAGCAATAATAATGTAATAAGAAAAATAAGCCATGATTCAAGCTTCCTAATTACGTTGGCTACAGAGCTACAGAGCTAGCCAATCAGAATACAGTATGATGCAATACAGCATTACAACCTTAAAGCTATACATTACATTTTGACTGCAAACATGCATTGATGGTTTATATATATTGCCAACCCAACCAGTTAGGCAATAGCCATTCCCTAACATGCACCCCGCCCCTGTGCATTCACACACCCATCCCACATGCAACCTGCACATGCGCATGCGCGTGCACCACTGCACACGCCCCGCCCCCGTGCATGCGTGGCAGAGACCCAATTGGCCAGCGGGAGGTGTGTGTGCATATGCAGCAGAGCTGAACTGAGGCGATGGCTCGCCTGCCATCAGAGGGGGAGCTGTGTGCCACCTCTGGCACGGGTGCCATAGGTTCGCCATCATGGTCCTATACCCTTCTGGATTTTCTTTGAGCTTCATGGGATGGGTACAGATGATCATAGAAAGAATAACAGAACAACAGAACAGAATAACAGAGTCGGAGGGGATCCCAGAAATCATCCAGTCCAACCCCCGTCTTACTTCACTTTCTTCCTTTACGTTGCTTTGCAAAACCGCAAGTGGGCTTGATTTGAAGCATTGTTGAACCAAGCATCTGTTCAGCCCTATAAAACCTGCTTTCCATGAATGGCTTAGAGGCTTTCAGGAACGATTAAACTATCCACTGCAAGACTTATGAGTAACCACCCAGTTTCTGTTCATAAAGCACTTGCTGCAAAGACGTGTCTGTTTTACGAGGGCATGCGTGATTAAGCGCATAAATCAATTGCTGTAAATCACTACCCTGCAATCACTTGAATTTTGCACCGGTCCCTTAGTGCACTGACGATAGGGAAAACAAGAAGAAATAAGAAGGAGAAATTATGCGCAGTCAAGAATGCAATTACAACATCGGTGGTTTATGGGGTGTTTGTGGGGCGTTCATCAAAAAGTAAGGCACTTTGTTGACTTGGTTTCCAACTCAAGGCTAGTAATTCTATATCAGCGCTAAGGAGGTGAGAACGAATTGGGGGGTGCCTTAACAATTCACTTGTATAGCTATACATCAGCTGAAGGTATCACAAGCTTAAGAAGTACATCGAGAATTTGCTTCCGGCTTATGGGCAGTCTTCCAAGGAAAAATGAAGTCTCTGCCAGGGGTTGCAGGTAATCCTTGACTTAAACTAGAAGAACAGAGGTGGAAGCAGAGGTGGACTTCAGATAATTTAACAACCGGTTCTCCCCAGCACCAAAAATGTGAGCGCACTGCCTTCTGTGCATGTGCTTTGCTCGCGCGCACACTTGCACGCATGTGCGTGGCTTTAAAAATGCAGCTAAATAGGACGGCATAGCACAAGGGCAGGTGAGCAGGCCCACCCGAAGGTCACAACTACTGGTTCGCCCAAACTGGTACGAACAGGCTAAATCCTACCCCTGTTTGGAAGAGACCTTGGAGGTCTTTTAGTCCAACCCCCTGCTCAGGCAGGAAACCCTACACCATTTCAGACAAATGGTTGTCCAATCTCTTCTTAAAAACCTCCAGGGTTGGAGCACTCACAACCTCTGGAGGCAAGTTGTTCCACTGGTTAATTGTGTCAGGAAATTTCTCCTTAGTTCTAGGTTGCTTCTCTCCTTAGTTTCCATCCATTGCTTCTTGTCCTGCCTTCTAGTGGTTTGCTGAAACAGCCATGTCTTCAGGTCGGTGCGGAAAGTCTGGAGCCCGATGGGTAACTCATTCCAGAGGGTCAGTGTGGCCACTGAGAACGTCCTCATCCTGGGGGCCACCAGCCGACATTGTCTGGCCGATGGTACTCGGAGGAGGGCAGCCCTATGTGACCTCATAGGGCGGTGGGAGGCCGGTAGGAGGTGGTCCTGCAAGTACCCTGGGCCCATGCCATGTAGGGTTTTATAGGTAAAAACCAGCACCTTGAAGCGGATCCAAAGAACAACCGGCAGCCAGTGCAGCTCGTGCAGGAGAGGTGTCACACGGGAGTAACGGGAAGCTCCCATAACAACCCAGGCGGCCGCATTTTGGACCAGCTGGAGCCTCCAGGTGCACCCCAAGGGCAGCCCCATGTAGAGGGCATTGCAGTAATCCAGCCAAGAAATAATGAGAGCATGAGTGACTGTACGGAGGGCATCCCTGTCTAGGAAAGGGCGTAACTGGCGCACCAGGCGAACCTGTGCAAAAGCCCCCCTTTTGAACTGCACAGAATCTTAGCTAGGGGTTCTCCCGAACCCCTGCGAACCCCCAGCAACCAACCCCTGTGCAGAATGCTTCAATATTCTCCTGGAAAGGAAACAAAAGCAGAGTTTCATTCACAGGGATAAAGTGTTCCAGATTGTAGCGCATTTCAGCATCCCCAAAGTAAATTTCATTGACATACAGTAAGATTTTTCCCTTAGCTCTCAAACAAATCTCCACTTAAAATCCCAGTAATGTTAATAAATCAGATTACAATTTCCGGGTGATATTTTTCTAAGATTCTGAATCAAGGTAACATTTGAGATAGCTTTGTTCTATAAGCTCCAGATGTCCCAGGCTTGGTCCGTAAGCTCCAGATACACAAAAGGTAAAAAGTCAAGTGGAGCACATTTATTTCTAACATTCAAAATAAATCACACTAATTAAGGAAGTGAAAGGTGCAGAGTTAACATCTGCTGGAGAATAATTTAGGTCTCATTATTGGAAGACTTTTGGCAAACATTCAAGAATTTGATGCCACCTTTTCCAAGTAACTAAGTTGATGAAAAGGTATTATTTTGTTCATGGTATCAGAGTCCTTGTGGTTTTTTATTTCTATTTAAGGGGTTGTTGTTGTTGTTTTGGCTACCATAGACCATCATAGTTCTCTTTTATTTATTTATTCATTTATTTATTCAATTGATATGCTGTCCCTCTCCGAAGACCCAGGACGGCTCACAATACACTCAAAAAATCACTATAAAAACACTTAAAAATGAAATACCTTAAAGACATTAAAACCCATTCACACCATTCATGGCCGGATCTCGCCGGATCGCAAAGCGAGATCAACGGCCCCAGGCCTGCCAGAAAAGCCAGGTCTTCACCGCTTTTCGGAAGGCCAATAGGGTGGGGATGGTCCGGACCTCAGGAGGTAACTGGTTCCAGAGAGCTGGGGCAGCCACAGAGAAAGCCCTCCCCCGCGGGCCCACCAGCCGGCATTGTTTAGCTGGAGGAGACCAACTCTGTGGGATCTTACCAGTCCCTGGGAGCCATGTGGCAGAAGGCGGTCTCGAAGATAACCTGGCCCTGAGCCATGTAGGGCTTTAAAGGTAATAACCAACACCTTGAATTGTGACCGGAGACCAATAGGGAGCCAGTGCAGCTTGCGGAGAATTGGTGTAATGTGGGTGCACCCACGACAGCTCACGCGGCTGCGTTCTGGACCAACTGTAGTCTCCTAACACTTTTCAAGGGTAGCCCCATGTAGAGCACATTGCAAGACATCTTCTTAGGATGTCTGTTCTGGTCTTTATTTTATTTATTTATTCCCCACTTTTTTTATTTGTACAAATAACTCAAGGTGGCAAACATATCCAACATACCTTCCACCTTCTATTTTTCCCACAAAAACAATCCTAGGAGGTAGATTGAGCTGAGAAAGAGTGACTGGCCCAAGGCCATCCAGATGGCTTTCCTGACTTAGGCAGAACTAGAACTCACAGTCTCCTGGTGATTGACCCAAAGTCACCCAGCTGGCTTTCATGCCTAAGGCAGGACAAGAA
The DNA here is from genome assembly GCF_029215685.1 of Pituophis catenifer annectens. Lineage (NCBI taxonomy): Eukaryota > Metazoa > Chordata > Lepidosauria > Squamata > Colubridae > Pituophis > Pituophis catenifer. The sequence continues at coordinate 63,237 of NW_027256934.1, read as the reverse complement.
CTCACCATCTCCTGGTGATTGACCCAAGTCACCCAGCTGGCTTTCATGCCTAAGGCAGGACTAGAACTCACCGTCTCCTGGTGATTGACCTAAAGTCACCCAGCTGGTTTTCGTGCCTAAGGCAGGACTAGAACTCACAGACATCTGATTTTAGCCTCGTTCCTTAACCATTAGACCGAACCGGCTTTCTCTCTTCTTTCTAAATCAAACATTTTATCTTATTTTCAGGTATCCTTTTTGTCCTCCTCTGCCATCAAAAGAAATTTCCCCTTTATTGTGTTATCTCCCCTTCTTAGGGCTGCGAGACCCTTCCGTCTGAGGATTGGATCAAAATTCAGTCAATTTACCCCCATGTGTTGAATCTATAATTGAATCACTGAATCACTTTAGTGCATCAACCCTGAGCCCTTCAAACTGATTTAGGGACTCAGTGGATTGTGTTTTGGGTTTGGATCAACCTTAAATCAACGTGTAGAATTCAACTGACAATGGAAATAGAATGATTTGTATTCCTCTAAAAGTGACGAGGAGTGAATGCAGTAGAGGTTCAAGGATAAGAGAGAGAGAATTGAAAAAATGTGAAGCAGAAGTCATCCAGGTCCTGGTTGTCCCAAAGGTGCTTTTTCAAGAGGTAACTGGACTTTTCTGTTTTTTCTTTGAAGACGTTTCGCTTCTCATCCAAGAAGCTTCTTCAGCTCTGACTGTATGGTAGGGGAATGGAAGGATTTATACTCCTTGCAGACAATTGGTCATTTGTATCCTTTTAGAGCAGTGTTTCTCAACCTTGGAAGCTTGAAGATGGGTGGACTTCAACTCCTAGAATCCCCCAGCCAGCGCTGCTGGCTGGGGGATTCTAGGAGTTGAAGTCCACCCATCTTCAAGCTTCCAAGGTTGAGAAACACTGTTTTAGAGGGTCGTTGAAGCACTTGGAGGGTCATCTGTGTCCTCAGGGTCACCTGAGTGGTGCAAATAGGTGTGGAGCCTTCTTGGAACTGTTGAAAGGATTGTGTTGTAGACTGGAGATAGATGATGTCGTATCCCTCCCCCTCTGTTGAAAGAGGACTGTTCAATTTTGACATAGATGGCCTCTTTGACCCCTCTTTCAAACCAGCGGTCCTCTCTGTCCAGAACGTGGACTTTGCTGTCTTCAAAAGAGTGGCCTTCATCTTTTAAATGCAGATGGATTGCTGAATTTTGTCCTGATGGGTTTGTTTTCCTGTGTTGTGCCATGCATTTATGAAGTGGTTGTTTCGATGATTCATAGCTTACCTACTTCTGGAGAGCCACAAATTTCCACCCACTTTCTGTATCTTATATTTCAGGCATCTAGGAGACCAGCGTCTCCTCGGTGGATCTGCTCTGTTATCAAGTTCATGTTCTGAGGGTCATGGGTGATGGCTAAGGAGGACATTTTTGCTTATGTGATGGTGACAATTATGGTAGTGGTGGTGGTGAGGAGGAGGAGGAGGAGGAGGAGGAGGAGGAGGAGGAGGAGGAGGAGGAGGAGGATTTGACTTATGGTCAAAGACCAGAAATTCTCTATTGATAGTATACCCTCCCCAGAAAGACTGTCATGAATTCACTATGTCTTTCCAGGGTATGGATATAGTTAAGAAGGGAAAAAATTAAAAGCACCTTCCTCTACTCTGATGTGGTGGCTCAGCTGTTAAGACATTAGGCCTGTCGGTTGGAAAACTGGCCACCCAGGTTCGAGACCCAAACATCACACAAATGGGTGAGCTCCCGTCCTTGCCTCAGCTCCTGCCAACCTAGTCGATCGAAAGTATGCAAATGTGAGTAAATAAATAGGTACCACTATGGTGGGAAGGTAACAGCACTCTGTGACATCATATGACTGTGTAAATGACTTTGGACAGCACTGGTTCAATGGCCTTGAAACGGAGATGAGCACTGACCCCTAGAGTTGGCAACAACAACGGAGTAAAAATCTGCAAGGTCTCCTCCTCCTTTTTCCTCTATTCTACAGGCCTCGGTGAAGATTAAGTGGTTCACCCCTGTCTTTTTCTCTGTCCTTTCTCATAAACCCAGAGGCAAACACATTCTTCCTACAGTTTTTGAAGTAAACAGCCAGCCACTTGATAAGAAGGTTCATTGTACGCATTTCAATCTAATTTATACTTTTCCCCAACTCACAATTTTAAAAGCATGTACAGGACTGGGCTCATCTAGAACTGTATAAATTACATTCTGTCTTTGTTAGGTAAACAATATCCTGTTGCATCTCTTTTAATGGATTTTTTTTTTTAAATTCCACGTAAAAAACAACAACAACCCCAAATCTGTGTGCCTTTGCAGTTTTCTCTAATTTATGGAGGTTTTTATGCAGATTTTAATGTACATTTCCCAGGCATAGCTTTTTAAATGGAAATTTCCTGATGGTGTTTTTGATTGATCTTTCAATGCAGGCTTTTTAAAGAGATGTTTCTTTTCTAGCTTCAACTGTGTGCATCTCTACGTGGCTATCTAACACAGAATAGTAGAATTGGAAGGGACCTTGGAGGTCTTCTAGTCCAACCCCCTGCTCAAGCAGGAGACCTTAAACTATTTCAGACAAGTGGCTGTCCAATCTCTTCTTAAAAGCTTCCAGTGTTGGAGCATTCACAACTTCTGGAGGCAAGTTGTTCCACTGATTAATTGTTCTCATTGTCAGAAAATTTCTCAGTTCTAGGTTACTTCTTTCTTTGATTGGTTTCCAACATTTCTTTCTTATCTTGCCTTCTGGTGCTTTGGAGAATAGGTTGACTCCCCTTCCTTGTGGCAGCAAATATTGGAAGACTGTTATCATGTCCCACCTAGTCCTTCTTTTCACCAGAGGAGAAATACCCAATTCCTAATAAAAGCTAGGTCTATATTTTGACAGCTTGTCCTTCAGAGGTAGATAGATAGTAGATAGATAGAAGATAGGTAGATAGATAGATAGATAGATAGATAGATAGATAGATAGATAGATAGATAGACAGATAGACAGATAGACAGACAGATACATAGATGGATAGAATAGATGATATGTAAGATAATAGATTATAGATAGATAGATAGATAGATAGATAGATAGATAGATAGATATTGACAGACAAATAGATAGACAGACTGATACATAGATAGATAGATAGAATAGAGATACATAATGTGTAAGATAATAGATCCGTGATGGTGAACCTATGGCATATATGCCACAGGTGGCACATGGAGCCATATCGGTGGGCACGTGAGCTCAGCTCTGGCGTGCATGCACGTGCCAGCCAGCTGATTTTCGGGCCTTCTGGGCTCACCGGAAATCAGGAAACAGGCTGTTTCCAGCCTCCGGAGGGCTTCCGGGAGGGTGGGGAAGGCCCATTTTTTGCTCTCCCCAAGCTCCAGAGGCTTGCTGACTTTGCCGACTTTCAGTGAGACCGGAAGGCCTGTTTTTCACCCTCCCCAGGCTCCAGAGCCTTTCTAGGAGTCTGGGGAGGGTGAAAATGGCCTTCTCATTTCCCCCCCCCAACCCCCAGAGACCCTCTGGAGGCTGGAAACAGCTCATTTCCTGACTTCCGGTCCCACCATTTCCGGCCTCTGGAGGACCTCGGGTGCGTGGGTGGGGAGGCTGTTTTCACCCTCCCCAGACTCATAGAAAGGCTCTGGAGCCTGGAGAGAGCAAAAAACGGGCCTACCAGGCCCACCGTGCCATCGCGTGCCAAAAGCAGGGCGAGTGCAGGGGCATGCGTGCATGTGCAGGGGGCAAGGCGCATAGAATTATGGGGGTGGGCATGCACGTGCGTGACCCCCACCCCCTACTCCCCCCGCTTTTGGCACGCGATGGCAAAAAGGTTAGCCATCCCTGTAATAGATGAGAGAGAGAGAGAGAGATGATAGACAAGAGAGAGAGGAAGGGACAGAGATGATAGATAAATGATAAAAGATAGACAGACAGACAGATATATACATAGGCAGATAAATAAGCAAGTTATCTAATAAATAAACTTTAAAAAGCTCACCAAGGCTAAAGCTAAACAATCTTAAAGCATGTTGAATAAAGGCAACCGCTAATCTCTACCTGACCTGATTAAACCAGTTGTGTTAATAGTGACACACATACACACACATACACACACAGAGTGAGCTCTGCACTTTTTATTCTACAGTATCCCCTAGTCTACTTTGCCAGTTTCAAGCTTTAACACTGAAAGACATGAACCAAAGATTGAATTACGCCATCTCTCCTTTGCATCCTGCGTTGAGCTGACTCCCCATTTGCATAAACGCAGCAGGTCAACAACACAAAATAAAAAAGATTTTGTTTCGGCGCTTAAAGGAAATCCTCCGCGAAGCAGCTCTTTACTTTCCCTTCCCTTCCACTCTTCTCTCTTGGGGGAGGGGGGGGAACCAACGATGCTAATAAAACCCACTCTCTCCTCTCTTCCGTAAAATGTCACCCCGCAAAGAATCTCTGCTGGTTTGGGTACATTTTTTTTCCAGCTTCTCTCCATGTTTGGAGCAGAGTTGGAGAAAAGCAAAGGTCCGTGCTGAAAAGCAGCCAAAGGGGAAACCGGGGGTGATTAATTAATTGGCTGTGATGCAGCTTCACTGCCAACGCTGCTGAGATACGTATACAATGCCCTGTAGTCGTGCCAATCCTTCTGTCTTTGGCATCATCCCTGCACAGAATCTTCTGCCAGACAGTTTGCAATGGGCCAAGTCATCAAGTTGACTGTTTACATACCCCTTACTACAGCCTTTGATTTCAAACAGATGTGAAATGTGGTTTTTTATTACATTCCAAGCAACGCTGCCCAGGAGGTACCAGCTCCTTGGACAAACGCTGACTTGCGTGTTATTTATTTTATTTATTTATTTTATTTTATTCCTATCACACCTTTGCTGCATTTATAAATAACTCAAGGTGGTGAACGTATGTAATATTCCTTCTTCTTCCTATGTTTCCCACAGCAACAGCACTCTGAGGTGGGTTGGGCTAAGAGAGAGGGACTAATCCAAAGTCACCCAGGTGGCTTTCATGCCTAAAGTGGGACTAGAATTCCCAGTCTCCTGGTGATTGGCCCAAAGTCACCCAGCCGGCTTTCATGCCTAAAGTGAGACTAGAATTCCCAGTCTCCTGGTGATTGGCCCAAAGTCACCCAGCCGGCTTTCATGCCTAAAGTGAGACTAGAATTCCCAGTCTCCTGGTGATTGGCCCAAAGGCACCCAGCCAGCTTTCATGCCTAAGGCGGGACTAGAACTCCCAGTCTCCTGTTGATTGGCCCAAAGTCACCCAGCCGGCTTTCATGCCTAAAGTGGGACTAGAATTCCCAGTCTCCTGGTGATTGGCCCAAAGGCACCCAGCCAGCTTTCATGCCTAAGGCGGGACTAGAACTCCCAGTCTCCTTGTGATTGGCCCAAAGTCACCCAGCCGGCTGTCATGCCTAAGGCGGGACTAGAACTCCCAGTCTCCTGATGATTGGCCCAAAGTCACCCAGCCGGCTGTCATTCCTAAAGAGGGACTAGAACTCCCCTGATTTCTAGCCTGAGGCTTAAGCATGGGACTGGCTCTCATTTTTTATTTCTGTACAACTTTTTCTATTTTATAGAATTCTATTCTATAGAATTTTCTATTAGACTCTTAAACTGTAGGAAGGGATTATCCGACTGACTTTTGTAATCTTGATACCGTGTCAATCAAATCTAAAAAAATAATCTCTAAATGAATAAATCAGAAGTAAAATTATAGGGGGGGGCGGAGAGAAGGGAGGATAATTAACCACTCTTCTAATTTGCTACTCACATAAGAAGCAAGAAATAGAACTGACTCCAGAATTCGATCTATTTTGTCTATTGATTTTGTTGTCTATTGATGGGCACATTTGCTGAAAGAAAACAAATCAGAAGTTGCCTGCTGGCAGTAATGGAGCCAAATCTGATGGTTAATGGATCCAGTGACGATAATTGGCGTGTCCTTAAACTCTCTTTCTCCCTTCCATTTTTCCTAATGGATTGTTGGAAGATGGACAGATCACAGCAGCCCAACCTGATCGCCAGCAGAAGAGCTGATGACACAAAATTAGGTCAAGAGTCAGATCATTACCACTTCTGGTCTAGATGGCTTAAGGAGGATGATCTCTGCCTAATTTTGTGTTGTGTCCTAGATTATTACTAGAAAAAAATAAAAAGAAGTTGTATTCAATTTCCAATTCACTTTTAAAACATTTCCAAAGAAACGCACAAGGCAATGCTGTTAAAATAAAGCGATGGATTAAAACATATGCAGATTAAACAGAACACTTGGCACTGTAATTACCTTTAAAGTTATTTTTAAATTTAAAAATGGTTTATTTATTTATTTATTTATTGGTTCGATTTATATGCCGCCCTTCTCCAGAGACTCAGGGCGGCTTACAATACGTTAAGCAATAGCCTTCATACTTTTGTATATACCTGCTTAGTAGGGCTTTCACACACACACACACACACACACACACACACACACACACACACACACCCCAGCGGTGTTCTTTTTTATACAAAGTCAGTTTATTGCCTCCACAATCCGGGTCCTCATTTTACCTATCTCAAAAGGATAGAAGGCTGAGTCAACCTTGAGCCTGGTGAGATTTGAACTCGCAGTAATTGCAGGCAGCTGGCAGCTAAGTGCTAATTAACAGCACTTTAATCCGTTGCGCCACCAAGGCTCTTGATTGGAAGGATAAAAAGTCCAGCATTATTGATCCCTTAGACTAAATGAATATCTTTGGAAAAAAGCATGTCATTATTTGGCTTCGATTCTGAAGAAAGCTTTTTTTGGACAATGCTTTGTAACAGGTGGCAATCCAGATTTACAGAATAATAGAATTAAAGAGCTGGAAGGGACTTTGGAGGTCTTCTAGTCCAACCCCCTGCTCAGGCAGGAAACCTTATACCATTTCAAACAAATGGCTGTCCGATGTCTTCTTTAAAAACCTCTAGCGTTGGAGCACTCACAACTTCTGGAGGCAAGCTGTTCCACTGATTAATTTTTCTCACTGTCAGGAAATTTCTCCTTAATTCTAGCTTGCGTCTCTCCTTGATTCATTTCCATCCTTTTTTCTTTTTTTTTTCTTTTCGTAGTTTACGTTGATTGTGCTGCAATGGATTGTGTGTTCGCACAAATCCCACATTTCACAGTGCATACACATAGCAAACCTTGTGGCAGCTTGTCTTCTTCCAAGATATTTTTTTTTTCAATTTCCTAGTCTAGCCTCCAACTTCGACAGACAATAGTGGTCTCCCACCCAACCAGTGGTGGGATCCTCCCGGTTCGGCCCGGTTCTGCCGAGCCGGTAGCAGTGATGCTATGACGTCACCGAACCGATTCTCTTTGTTCGGGAGCTGCCCGCCACCACGTTATTCTTACCTTTTATTTTGCCCTGCCCCCAACGTATTCGCTGCCTCCTGAACCCCAGCTGATTGCTAGAAGGAAAAAAAACTGTTTAAACTCTTACATGGGGCTTCAAAGGGCCGCCCTACAGCTGATCAGTGTTAAAAGGCAGTGTGGTGGTAGACCGGTGCCTCCAAAAACAAATGAATAGACCAATGCCTGTTAGACTGGTGCCTCCAAAAACAAATGAGTAGACCAATGCCTTCAAAAACAAATGAGTAGACCAATGCCTTCAAAAATAAATGAGTAGACCGGTACAGCTTTGCAAGCAGTTAAAAGCCTGGTAGACCAGTACCTCTGCTAAATCCTAAAGAATTGTCACATGACCATCAAACCACACCCACAAAAAAGCCACGCCCACAGAACCGGTAGTAAAAAAAATTAGAACCCACCCCTGCACCCAACCCTAACATTGCTTAGCTTCTAAACCCATAAATTGGACTAGTTGTTGTCACCTGCCAAGTCATGCATCTATTATTTACTATTTAGCTTCTTCAAGGTGATAAACACCTGTTGTTCTAATACAGGTAGTCCTTAACTTACAGCTGTTTGTTTAGCGACTGTCTCCTGGTGACTGACTGATAGTCACCCAGCTGGCTTTCATGCAAGGACTAGAACTCACAGTCTCCTAATCACTGGATGGCCCAAAGCTATCCAGCTGGCTTTCATGGCTAAGGCAGGATTAGAATTCACAGTCTCCTGGTGACTGACACAAAATCATTTAGCTGGCTTTCATGGTTAAGGCACAATTAGAACTCAACAACTCCTGGTGATTGGCCCAAAGTCACCCAGCCAGCATTCCTACCTAAGGCAGGACTAGAACTCACAGTCTCCTAGTGACTGGCTCAAATGGCTATCATGGCTATATAGCAGGACTAGAGCTCACAGTCTCTTGGTCAATGACCCAAAGTCATCCAGTTTTCCTGGATAAGGCAGGACTAGAACTCCCAATCTTCTAGTCCAGTGATGGCTAAACTTTTCCAGACCGAGTGCCCAAAGCGTGTGAGCCCCCAAAATGCAATGCACGCGCAGCCCCCTGCAAGTGTCCAACCCTCGTGCATGTGGACACCCCCACGCATGCACCCCACCCCCTCGCATGCACGCACGGCCTCCCCCGCACGCGCCCCGCCCCCCCGCGCATTCACGGCAGATACCTGAAGACCAGCTGGCCAGCAGGAGATGTCAGAATCAGAATATTCATGAACCTGGAATAGGGCATGGTAACAAGGTCAGCCAATGATATAGGCATAGCAACTAAGTCAGCCAATGAGAACTGTTTGGAAACTGAAACCGGGCGTGGCTTAGCTCTGAGTCTGTGCAAAAAGCTGAGGTGGCGCAGTGGTTAGAGTGCAGCACTGCAGCTACTTTAGCTGCCTGCTAGTTCAGCAGATCAGCGGCTCAAATCTCATCTGCTCAAGGTTGACTCAGCCTTCCATCCTTCCGAGGTGGGTAAAATGAGGACCCGGATTGTTTGGGGCAATATGCTATTTAGTATACTGTCTTTGGTGTAAGCCGCCCAGAGTCCTCGGAGAGTGGGTGGCATAGAAATATGACTAATAAATAAAAATAAAATAAAAAAAAGCTGCAAACTATTCTGCTCTGCTGAAGTGAAACTCATCTCTGCTGTTCTCTCCTCTGCCGGTGTTTTGCTTGTAACTACTACCACGCTGGAAAATCTGCCGTTGGTATTGTATATTTATCTTCATGTGTTATATCGTATATAAAGGGAAGATAATGAGTCCTGCTGAATCAGTTATCTGTGTGTGCTTTCTGGATGTGATTTCTGCAACAAACTCTGACAGGAGGCGCACGCTCATGCGAAGTGGAGCTGAACTGGGGCGTCGGCTTGCGTGCCATCAGAGTGGGCGCTCTGTGCCACCTCTGGCACTCTTGCCATAGATTCACCATCACATTTTTAGTCTGATGCCTTAACCACTACAGCAAACTCGCCCTCCTGCTAAAATCAAGTCTGCAAATACATCCCAGACAAGGATGTCACGTGAAGGGGGAAACAGTTGGAAGTACCAAAAAAATAAAAAATAAAAAGCTCTGTAGCATGGTTACTGCATATAGAAAGAGTTTATCCTAGAGATAGGAGATATCTCATTTTAAATGATTTTGTGGTCAGTCATAGAATTCTGCAACAAGGAGCCTTGTACGTCATCACCGGCCTGTTTTTTAGCTCTCTGTAAAGCTGCCGGTTTTTATTTTTCAATTTATATCGTACAGTTTAGCACACACCCTCTAGAGAACCATGACTGTGGGCAGGTTGGAAGTTGTGATAAAGAAATTAATTGCAAGTTTATGGCAGATCCAACATTTCAGCCAAGGACTTGTTGGTTCACAATTCAGTCTATTTTCTTTCTGCCATTAAACAGCTTAATCACCTAGAGAGTGAATCTGTAACATTAATCCACTGACTTTCTAAATCTGCTTCCATCTTCTAAAGGAAAGGGAGGCTCCAGACCTGTTATCTTTCTGTATGCATTTGTGTGTGTGTGTGATGCTTGCCTGTGTGCATGCACAGAGCACTCTTTCTCGATTCACACTGTATACACACACAAACATATGCACACATGTGACAATTTATGGAACCCGTTTATCGAAACATATACCTATTCTAGCATGGAACGAAATTTATTTAACAATTACTATTTATAAAAAAAAATTCAGTCTGGTGACCTTGTGTAAGGCTGAAAGTGGTGGGGTACCTAAACTATCCATCATCTATCTATCTATCTATCTATCTATCTATCTATCTATCTATCATCTATCTATCTATCTATCTATCTATCTATCTATCTATCTATCTATCATCTATCTATCTATCTATCTATCTATCTATCTATCTATCTATCTTCTATCTATCTATCTATCTATCTATCTATCATCTATCTATCTATCTTCTATCTATCTATCTATGGTATCTATCTATCTATCTATCTATCTATCTATCTATCTATCTATGGTATCTATCTATCTATCTATCTATCTATCTATCTATCTATCTATCTTCTATCTATCTATCTATCTATCTATCTATCTATCTATCTTCTATCTATCATCTATCTATCTTTATCTATCTATCTATCTATCTATCTATCTATCTATCTATCTTCTATCTATCTATCTTCTATCTATCTACTATCATTCATCTATCTGTCTGTCTGTCTGTCTGTCTGTCTGTCTGTCTGTCTATCTATCTATCTTCTATCTATCTATCTATCATATCTATCTATCTATCTATCTATCTATCTTCTATCTATCTATCTATCTATCTATCTATCTATCTTCTATCTATCATCTATCTATCTTCTATCTATCTATCTATCTATCTATCTATCTATCTATCTATCTATCTATCTTCTATCGTATCTATCGTATCTATCTATCTATCTATCTTCTATCTATCTATCTCTATCTATCTATCTATCTATCTATCTATCTATCTATCTATCTATCTATCTATCTATCTATCTATATCTTCTTTCTATCTATCTATCTATCTATCTATCTATCTATCTATCTATCTATCTTATATCTATCTATCTTATATCTATCTATCTACTATCTATCATTCATCCATCTGTCTGTCTATCAGTCTGTCTGTCTGTCTATCTATCTATCTATCATCTATCTATCTATCTATCTTCTATCTATCTATCTATCATATCTATCTATCTATCTATCTATCTATCTTCTATCTATCTATCTATCTATCTATCTATCTTCTATCTATCATCTATCTATCTTCTATCTATCTATCTATCTATCTATCTATCTATCTATCTATCTATCTATCTTCTATCGTATCTATCGTATCTATCTATCTATCTATCTTCTATCTATCTATCTCTATCTATCTATCTATCTATCTATCTATCTATCTATCTATCTATCTATCTATATCTTCTTTCTATCTATCTATCTATCTATCTATCTATCTATCTATCTATCTTATATCTATCTATCTTATATCTATCTATCTACTATCTATCATTCATCCATCTGTCTGTCTATCAGTCTGTCTGTCTGTCTATCTATCTATCTATCATCTATCTATCTATCTATCTATCTATCTATCTATCTATCTATCCATCTAATAAACAGTCAGAGTCCAGAGACCCTGGGACATCCATGCAAACAATGGCCTTGGTAGAAAGATGGCTGGAAACAATATACAGAATACAGAATAACGGAGTTGGAAGGGACATTGGAGGTCTTCTAGTCCAACCCCCTGCAGGGGACCCTACGGTCTATATGGTTTCAGACAGGTGGCTGTCCAGTGTCTTCTTAAAAGCCTCCAGTGTTGGAGCATTCACAACTTTTAAAGGCAAGTCCTTCCGCTGATGAATTGTTCTCACCATTAGGAAATTTCTCCTTAATTCTAGGTTGCTTCTCTCTTTGTTCCATTTCCATTCATTGTTTCTTGTTCTTCCTTCTGGTGCTTTGGAGAATAGGTTGAAACCCACCCACCCCCTTTCTTTGTGGCAACCCCTCAACTATTTTATAAATTTATTTGTCTCATTTCTATGCCGCCCAACTCTCTGGGGACTCTGGGTGGCTTACAACAAAAAATAATGCAAACAATATACCATAAAAGTTGTTTTAAAAAAACATTAAAAACCCATACACTCCATTCATGGCCGGGTTTTGCAAGATTGCAGCAGCGAGATCAATGGCCCCAGGCCTGCCGGAAAAGCCAGGTCTTCACCGCTTTCCGGAAGGCCAATAGGGTGGGGGCGGTCTGGACCTCAGGAGGTAATTGGTTCCAGAGAGCCGGGGCAGCCACAGAGAAGGCCCTCCCCCGCGGGCCCGCCAGCTGACATTTTTTAGCTGAAGGGACCCGGAGGAGACCAACTCTGTGGGATCTTACCAGTCATTGGGAGCTATGAATGAATACATAACATCATAAGTAAATATGCTCCCCATCTCACCATCCAGTGACTCTGGGTGGCTTACAATCTCGAAATCCATAATATAAAACAACCAGAAAATTAAAACATTTTAAAAAACGGTAGGTGTGAAAAGCGAATACGTTAAAAGGAACGCCGTTAGAAAGAGGTGGTGGATGCAAAAGACCAAATGTCTTCCTAATGTCCCTTTTTATTTGTATCCATTTCACGTGTTCATAATCATGTTTATACTTTTATCCGTTATCTTATATATGCTTGACAAGTAAATAAATAAAAAAATAAATAAAATGTTTAAACCGGGTGCAGGTGGGATGGAGAAATAGGGGTAAATCTATCTTTAGCGAAGAATTATGTGTGTCCTGTTTTGCAAACCGGATGGGTGTCCTTTACGCTCCTTTGCTCATCCTACGAGGAGGGGAGGCGCATGACCTGTTAAAGCACATTATTGCAATTCCCATCTAGAGGGAATGGGAATTCGTGGCTTGCACAGAGAGCAAAGGGGAGGGGGGAGAAGAGGGAGGGTCGAGGGAAAGACACAGCCGCCTGTTTGCAGAGTGAAGATGCATCCACTCTGAGAAGCGGCTGCTTGCAGCTTTCTGGCCCCTCGTCTCCGCACGAGGGCTGCTTAAATCTGTTCCTCCCCTCCCTTGCACAGAAACGGAGAGACTGGTCCGGAGGCTCCTCCTTTCTCTCCTATGAAACTGAGTCAAGTTTCCTCTTAGGGTGCATAGTGGGAGGTGTTTTTTTTTTTTTGCTTCACTCTGCCAGGCAGGAAGGTGCCAGCTGCATCTCCCTCACCGTCTCCTGCTTGAAAAATAAGCTTGGGTACCTGAAGGAGCCACTGCATCTCTCCTTGGGTGCAGCGCTGGGGACCCAAGCCATGCATCTCAACACAACTTCTTCCCTCTACCAGCTGGGATATCTTATGAGTGAGTTTCAACTGCCCTCTGCTAATTCTGTCCTGCCCGAAGCAGAGAACCTCTCCAATGGTTCAGGACTTGGGTCCATGATCCCACCCAACGAGGAGGATCTGGATGTGAACACGGACATCTACTCCAAGGTGATGGTGACCATCATCTACCTGGTGCTCTTCTTGCTGGGGACGGTAGGCAACTCCATCACTGCTTACACCCTGGTGAGGAAGAAGTCCCTGCAGAACCTCCAAAGCACCGTGCATTATCACCTGGCCAGCTTGGCGTTCTCCGATCTGCTCATCTTCCTCCTCTGCATGCCCATCGAACTCTACAACTTCATCTGGGTCCATCACCCCTGGGCTTTCGGCAACGACGTCTGCAAGTGCTACTACTTCCTGAGGGATGCTTGCACCTACGCGACGTCTCTCAACATCGCCAGCCTCAGCGTCGAGAGGTACATGGCCATCTGTCACCCTTTCAAAGCCAAGAGCATCATGTCCAGGAGCCGGACCAAAAAATTCATCAGTTGCATCTGGGTGGCCTCCTTCCTGCTCGCCATCCCAATGATCTTAATCATGGGCGAGATCTACAGGATACCCCAAGATCCCGACTCGCTGGTCTGCACCCAGATTGTGGATGATTCCACGCTGAAGATTGCCATTCAGGTGAGTCTCTTTGCCTGCTTTTCTTTTAGCTTAGGGTGAGTAGCTTGTCTCCATTGCGCCAGGGTCTAGCTATATTTAATGCCTACGATTCAGAGATTAGTTAACGGCTTTAAAAAGAGAAGGAGAGAAGCAAATATAGGCAGAGAGTGGGGTTTTTTTCTATAAATCCATAAGCTCTTCCTTGTCAGGACAGATGGCAGCAGATGCTTAAACACACACAGTGCCCTATGTTGTTTGACAGTTTGGAATTCGTGCGTGCAGCTGGTCCCTGAAGACTTGAGCCAGTTCACTAAACTTTGCAAAACAACCATTTGTGTCAAGACTGTTTCACAGGGTGCATTCTTCAGAAGAACATGGGGGGTGGGGGGGGAGAGAGAGACGAAAGGTACGTGTGCTGACAACACTTACTTCCAAACGGGTCAGTCCTACGGGAACAGGAACAAAGTGCAAAAGTCTAAGAGTGCCATTCAGTGCGTTCACAGTTTGCAAAACCAGCTTCGTTGCTCTGTGTTGTCAGAAATACTGGAGGATGCAAGCAAGGTGGAGCATGAGCTGCTTTGATGAAATCAGAATTGGGAGCTGCACAAAAACTGGGCAACCGCCTACACTGTACAAACCAACCGAATTGCACTGATTTTTCTCTTGTTTTTATGTCACTCGTTCTGTGAACTTTTACTCTTCTGTATAATTTTGTCCACCTCTGCCCTTTGAAAGTGGTTGGATTTTTCACAACAACATGGGGAGAGAAAGAGAGAGAGAGAGAGAGAGAGAGAGAGAGAGAGAGAGAGAGAGAGAGAGAGAGAGAGAGACGAACGAAGGAATGAAGGAAGGGAGAGAGTGAAAGAAGGAAGGAAGGAAGGAAGGAAGGAAGGAAGGAAGGAAGGAAGAGGAGGGAGGGAGGGAAGGAGAGAGAGAGAGAAAGAAAGAGAAGAAGGAAGGAAGGAAGGAAGGAAGGAAGGAAGGAAGGAAGGAAGGGAGAGAGAGTGAAAGAAGGAAGGAAGGAAGGGTGGATGGAAGGATGGAAGGAAGGAAGGAGGAGAGAATGAAAGAAGGAAGGAAGGAAGAGAGAGTGAAAGGAGGAAGGAAGGAAGGAAGGAAGGAAGAAAAAAGAAAGAGGGAGGGAGGGAAGGAGAGAGAGAGGAGGGAAGGAGGGAATAGGGAGGGAAGGAAGGAGAGAGGAAGGAAGGAAGGAGGAAGAGAGAGTGAAAGAAAGAAGGAAGGAAGAGAGAGAGTGAAGGAAGGAAGGAAGGGAGAGAGAGAGTGAAAGATAAAAGGAAGGAAGGAAGGAAGGAAGGAAGGAAGGAAGGAAGGAAGGAAGGAAGAAAAGAAAGGAAGGAAGGAAGAAAGAAAGAAAAAAGAAAGAGGGAGGGAGGGAGGGAAGGAAGGAGAGAGAGGAGGGAAGGAGGGAAGGAAGAAGGAGGGAAGGAAGGAGAGAGAGGAAGGAAGGAAGGAGAAAGAGAGAGAGTGAAAGAAAGAACGAAGGAAGAGAGAGAGAGTGAAAGAAGGAAGGGAGAGAGAGTGAAATATAAAAGGAAGGAAGGAAGGAAGGAAGGAAGGAAGGAAGGAAGAAAGAAAGAAAGAAAGAAAGAAAGAAAGAAAGAAAGAAAGAAAGAAAGAAAGAAAGAAAGAAAGAAAGAAAGAAAGAAAGAAAGCTGTAATCCACAAGAACCGAGTGTTGACTTCAGCGCAAAACAATCAGGAACATTTTCCCCCTATTCATTAAACCAACTCTCTAGAGCGATGCGATCCAAAAAAAATTTCAAAACATTTGCTGCTCCAAATTTAGAATTGCATGTTGCAATTGCTTTTTGAAAAAATCCAAAGAGGATGAAGGGATTTTCATTTGCCAGAGCAGAATCGAGACGCATTTTGCTTTTATAGCCCTCTTAGCGTGTAATGCATGACATTAAGAAGCAGAAAGTGTTTCCAGCACCACAAATCCATGCAATAATTTGAAAGGCAGATTCTCTCCCCTAAATTTGTTTCCCTCGTCTGCTTTGCTAATTCCTCATCTTTACTCAGGGAAGAATCCAGTTGAATACAGTAGAACTTCTGAGAAGTCATGCACGGAATGACATCGTTTACCTCCAATTTCCCCTTTCTTCCACACGACCCCAAATATAGCATTTTCTGGAGGTTGCAACACTCTTGTTATTTTACCTTCCTCCCTAGAAAAGTCGCTAAATAGAATGCTTCAATGTGAGTGTGATGGTTTTGAAAGAATGCTGAGCAGCAAGTATTTATTGTTAAATATTTATCAACCTCCCCAATCGATAAAGGCTCTGAAGAGAGACCTCAAAACCAAAATGCTTACCTTATAATAGCAGAAATAGAAATAATTAACAATACTATTATCAAGAGAGCCACCCATAAATTCCATGTGTTAAAGGCTGGCTAAAATAGCATAGCTTTCTGGAATGCAGGCAGATGTTGGAAGCAGATGTGCTTCTGGGACCACCTGTTCTTCAAGGTGAGGGTCTCTGTTGAGGAAGTCCGTCCTAAGACAGAACTCTTAGCAGAATAACAGAGTTGGAAGGGATCTTGGAGGTCTTCTAGTCCAACCCCTTGTTCAAGCAGGAACCTCTATACCATTTCAGACCAATGGTTGTCCAATCTCTTCTTAAAAGTCTATGGAGATTCTCAGTCATCCAGGTCACTGGTGTCCCAAAGGTGCTTTTTTCAAGAGGCAAACTGGACTTTCTGGTTTGAAGACATTTTGCTTCTCATCCAAGAAACTGCTGCTGCTGCTGCTCCTTCTCCTTCTTCTTCTTCTCCTCCTCCTCCTCCTTCCTCTTCTTCTTCTCCTTCTTCTCCTTCTCCTTCTAAATCTCCAGCGATGGAGCACCCCCAACCTTTCTGGTTTTTCTTTGAAGACGTTTTGCTTCTCATCCAAGAACCTGCTGCTGCTGCTCCTTCTCCTTCTCCTTCTCCTCCTTCTCCTCCTTCTCCTTCTTCTCCTTCTTCTCCTTCTCCTTCTTCTTCCTCTTCCTCTTCTTCTCCTCCTCCTTCTAAATCTCCAGCGATGGAGCAACCCCAACCTTTCTGGTTTTTCTTTGAAGGCGTTTTGCTTCTCATCCAAGAAGTTGCTGCTGCTGTTCCTTCTCCTTCTTCTCCTTCTCCTTCTCCTTCTCCTCCTCCTTCTCCTTCTCCTCCTTCTCCTTCTCCTCCTCCTTCTCCTTCTCCTTCTCCTTCTCCTCCTTCTCCTTCTCCTTCTCCTTCTCCTTCTCCTTCTCCTTCTCCTTCTCCTTCTCCTTCTCCTTCTTCTTCTTCTTCTTCCTCTTCTTCTTCTCCTCCTTCTCCTTCTCCTCCTTCTCCTCCTCCTCCTTCCTCTTCCTCTTCTTCTCCTTCTTCTCCTTCTCCTTCTAAATTTCCAGCGATGGAGCACCCCCAACCTTTCTGGTTTTTCTTTGAAGACGTTTTGCTTCTCATCCAAGAAGCTGCTGCTGCTGCTCCTTCTCCTCCTTCTCCTTCTCCTTCTCCTTCTCCTCCTTCTCCTTCTCCTTCTCCTTCTCCTTCTCCTTCTCCTTCGTCTCTTTCTTCTCCTTCTCCTTCTTCTCTTTCTTCTCCTTCTCCTTCTCCTTCTCCTTCTCCTTCTCCTTCTCCTTCTTCTCTTTCTTCTCCTTCTCCTTCTCCTTCTCCTTCTCCTTCTTCTCCTTCTCCTTCTTCTCCTTCTCCTTCTCCTTCTTCTTCTTCCTCTTCCTCTTCTTCTCCTCCTTCTCCTTCTAAATCTCCAGCGATGGAGCAACCCCAACTTCCAAAGGCAAGTTGTTCCACTGGTTAATTGTCAGGAAATTTCTCCTTAGTTCTAAGCCGATCAGTTTCCATCCATTGCTTCTTGTCCTGCCCTCAGGTGCTTTGGAGAATAGTTTGACTCCCTCTTCTTTGTGGCAGCCCCTGAGATATTGAAACACTGCTATCGTGTCACCCCCCTAGTCCTTCTTTTCATTAAACTAGACATACCAAGTTCCTGCAACCATTCTTTGTATGTTTTAATAAGGTAGACCCCGATATATCCTAATGCCTTATTTCATGGAGCTTTACAGGTGAACATTTTGAGCCTAACTTGGAAAGCAACCAGTGGACAGTGTGGTGTCCTCAAAAACTGTTATTCAGCATAAACAGATTGTCCAAACTAACAGTCATGTTGTCCGATGGAGATTCTCAGTCATCCAGGTCACAGTTGTCCCAAAGGTGCTTTTTTCAAGAGGCAACTGGACTTTCTGGTTTTTCTTTGAAGACTTTTCACTTCTCATCCAAGAAGCTTCTTCAGCTGGACTCAGCTGCCAGTCAGAGCTGAAGAAGCTTCTTGGATGAGAAGTGAAATGTCTTCAAAGAAAAACCAGAAAGTCCAGTTGCCTCTTGAAAAAAGCACCTTTGGGATAATAGTCATGTCGTTGCATTCTGCACCAGTGGTATCTTCTCAGTATTCTGCTAAAGCCACACTCCATGGAGAGGAGAGGAGGAGGAGGAGTGAAGAAGAAGGAAGAGGAAGAGGAGGGAAAGAGGAAGGGAAAATAAAGAGGAGGAGGAGGAAGAAGAAGAAGAAGAGAGGAGGAGGAGGAGGGAAGGAGGAGAGGGGAAGAAGAAGAAAGAAGAGGAAGAGGAGGGAAAGAGGAAGGGAAAATAAAGAGGAGGAGGAAGAAGAAGAAGAAGAGAAGAGGAGGAGGAGGAAGGAAGGAGGAGGGGGGAAGAAGAAGAAGGAAGAAGAAGAGCTTTGGTAGTACAGTGGTTTAAGGACCCTGTTATTAAGCTGGTTATTAAGACCAGCTGCCTGCAATTGCTGCAGGGTTCGAATCTCGCCAAGGCTCAAGGTCGACTCAGCCTTCCATCCTTTCTAAGGTAGGTAAATTGAGGACCCAGTTTGTGGGGGCAATAAGCTGACTTTGTATAAATATACAAAAGGATGAAGGCTATTGCTGAGCACATTGTAAGCCGCCCTGAGTCTTCGGAGAAGGGCGGCATATAAATCAAATTAAAAAAAAATAAAAATAAATAAAAAAAAAGAGGAGGAAAAGGAGGAGGAAGGAAGGTGGAGAAGAATGGAAGAAGAAGGAAGAAGAGGAAGAGGAAGGAAGGAGGAAGAGGAGGGAAGAAGAAGGAAGAAGAAGAGGAGGAGGGGGAAGAGGAGGAGGAAGGAAGGAGGAGAAGAATGGAAGAAGAAGGAAGAAGAGGAAGAGGAAGGAAGGAGGAAGAGGAGGGAAGAAGAAGGAAGAAGAAGAGGAGGAGGGGGAAGAGGAGGAGGAAGGAAGGAGGAGGAGAACGGAAGAAAAAGGAAGAAGAGGAAAAGGAAGAGGAAGAAAGGAGGAAGAGGAGGGAAGAAGAAGAAGAAGAAAGAAGAGGAGGAGGTCCTTGGTGGGGTCCTTGGTGTTCTCTGAGCTTGGTTGTTTTCTTGCAGATATTTCATGATCTTCAAACACAGATCCTGGATAGTCATATATCAGAATGGTCTAGTACAGGTAGTCCTTGACATACGACCACAATTGAATCCCAAATGCATGTTGTTAAGTGAGACAGTTGTTAAGTGAGTTTTGCCCCATTTTACGAACATAAGTTTGAAAAACAGTCATAAGTCACTTTTTTCCATTGCCGTTGCAGCTTTGAATGGTCACTAAATGAATGGCTGTAAGTCGAGGATTTCCAGTAGATCTTCCCCAGGGCAAGGAATTGGACTGGATGACCAACTAGACCAATTCTGTAATTCTATCCATAACAATAAATGTGGATCATAATGTAAAAACATTTATAGTATTAAGAGCATTGCTTCTCAATCTTGGGAACTTTAAGGCACGTGGACTTCAACTCCCAAAATTCCCTATTCAGCTGGCTGGGGAATTCTGGGAGTTGAAGTCCACGTGCCTTCAAGTTTCCAAGATTGCGAAACACTGATTAAGGACATTTACATTTTAATTAAGCCTCTGAAACCCTGTATTATTTTAAGATCTTGTTGGCCTTCTAACTTTTCAAAGGTCTTGATGATAGTTTACCCATGGAAACGAGACAAGGCTTGCATTCCAAAAATATCTTCTTAGATAAATGGATTCCCGGAAAAATTACAACCCTAGCAAGTTCCTTATATGGAATGATGCTAAACTGGGAAACTTTTTATTAGGAATAATCACAGGACAATACGAAAAAGAAATAAAATACCTAATTATTCATATACTAACGGCAGCACGAATAGTTTTTGCCCTGAATTGGAAGAATGAGGATATACCAATAGAAGAAAAAATAATTAGTAAAATTATGGAATGTGCAGAAATGGACAAACTTACAAAGGAAATACAGGAAAAGGAGGAAACAGACTATTATTTAGTATGGTAGAAATGGTATAACTGGTTGGAGAAGAGGAAAGGAAAACAAGGATGGGGATACAAATGAGAAGATAAAAAGTATTGATAAAAAAATTAAGTACCAATTAAAGAACATAGTAAATTAAATATGTCGATTAAGAAAACGCGAAGAGATGTGGGCAGATGGCAACTGAAGACATTAGAGACACTGTTGGATGAAGGGATTAATCTAACTTGGTTACAGTATAATCAACTTCAACTGAGGTGGAAAGAGGACCAAAAAATTGGTATAATGTTGCATGAGGAAGAATTGGTTAGACATATAAAAGAGAAAGGTCCAATGCGTATTAAAAGGCTTTATAATGTTTTGTTAGAAAGGGACTCAGAAACTGAATTGGTTAAAGATTGTATGATTAAGTGGGCACAAAATTTTGCAGAACCAGTGATGTTGGAAACATGGGAAAAAATTTGGGTTCAGAATGTTAAATTCACACAGTCGCAGAATTTGAGGGAAAATTTTTATAAAATGTTTTACAGATGGCATTTAGATCCTAAGAAATTGTCGTGCATGTACCCTAATGTTCAACCAAAATGTTGGAGATGTGACTGCTTAGATGCTACATATTATCATGTGTGGTGGACTTGTAAGAATGTGAAGGCTTTTTGGATAAAAATTTGGTGGGTCATGCAGAATGTTTTGAAGAAAAAAATTCAATTTTCTCCACAATTGTTTTTATTGGGTATAGTTAAGGGTTTTACATTGGGTGAAATAAAGTTGATATTGTATATGATAACAGCAGCGAGATTACTGATAGGTCAATACTGGAAAAATGAAGTTATGCCCACTATTGAGGAATGGACTTTGAAGATGGCCAGCTTTGCAGAGATGGCGAAGATTTCAGCATATCTAAAAGATCGTTCACAAGAGACTTATGAATGGGAGTGGAAAAAGTGGATAGATTATGTGCAGAACAAATATCAAACTAGGAAGTATCAGATAGCTTTTAACTGAAAGTATTATACAAAGATAGAAATATTTGAATTTTGTGAAGATGAAAAAATATATTGGGGGCGAGGGGTTCAAGTTTTATAAAAAGGGGATTTTGATTTGGATTATATTCTGTGGAAGTCCGGGGGGGAGGGGTGGGTTAGGGGGGGGTTAGGGAGGGTTAGGGAGGTTAGGGAGGGTTGGGGGTGGGGAAATGGGGAGAAAATGTAATTGTAAAACTTTTTCAATAAAAAAAAAAAGAAAACGCAAAGAGACGATGTATTAGGACTATAGATACAAAAGATATATTAGAAAAAGATAGAAAAAAGGTATAAATATAAATACAGACTACCGATGCGATAAGTCTAAAAAGAAGATGTAAAGATTTGATTTATGTTTATTTGTTTTGTCTGTTTTATTGTCGTTGGTATGTTTGTTTGTACTTTTTAACAATAAAAAATTTAATTTAAAAAAAGGGCTTTGATTGTAATGCATATAATATGTTGGACGAAGGGGGTCTTTGTGGCAGCTCACCTAACAGCACGCTGTCGTCGCCCTTGAGTCAAGAATAATAAACTTAATTTCACGCAACTGCCTGCTGTTTCCTTGATCTCGGCTCAGAAACGGACAGGATAAGGAATAAAATTCCAATAATAGGTAAATTTCTCCCATAATACTTTTTTGGGGGAAGCCCAAATATTGGCTGTTCGGTTCTTGTAAGTTATAGAACAGCACTGTAATTTATAAAGATTCGAACATTTACAAAAAAAGAAAAAAGAAAAGAAAAGATCTGTGCCAAATGTTTGCAAGCAAATATTGCAGTGCCCAAACTTCGCAGAATAATAGAGATAAGAGAATAACAGACGGGACCTTGGAGTCTTCTAATCTAACCCCCTGCTGAAGCAAGAAACCCTATACCAAACTCACTTCGTCACAGCGTCGTCACATGACATATCGCGACTTTTTTTTCCCCTTCGCTAAACTGGGCATGGGTGTGGCCAGTGCATGACGCATCCGGCCCACAGGCCGCGAGTTTGATAGCACTGCCTTATACCATTCTGGACAAATGGTTGTCCAATCTCTTCTTAAAAATCTACAACTTCTAGTGGCAAGTTGTTCCACTGATTAATTGTTCTCACTGCCAGGAAATTTCTCCTTATTTCTAGGTTGCTTCTCTCCTTGATTAGTTTCCATCCGTTGCTTCTTATCCTGCCTTCCAGTGCTTTTAAGAATAGGTTGACTCCCTCTTCTTTGTGGCAATAGCTTAGATAGTGGGACACTGCTATCATGTCACCCTTAGTCCTTCTGTTCACCATGCTCGACATATCCAGTTCCTGCAACCGTTCTTCATAAGTTTTAGCCTCCAGTCTAACAGCTTTGGAGAAGACCGAAATGAATCTTGAACTCTAGTTTAATTTAAAGTTCACCCACCCGCAGTTTCTTTAGATTAACCGTGTGATCCCAGCAAAACCACCGAGAGTGCATGACAGTAGAATGATGATAACATCATTCAGCCAGATTCGGCTTTAGGGCAAAGTCACAAAGACGGTTCAGAAGGAAGGGGAGATTTCCAATCCTTATGAAAGCTAAGGAAACATTTTTCATTTGTATCTCTGGCTCAGATAGTTAGAAGAGATTATTGCAAAACTTGTTCTTAAGTGAAGTTGGCTCAACCTTAGATTCTAAAGTGTTATGAGCGGCATTGTGATTAGAATGCAGTATGGCAGGCAAACTCTGCCCACAGCCAGGAATTCGATCCTGACAGGGCTCAATGTTGGCTCAGTCTTCCATCCTTCCGAGGTGGGTAAAATGAGGACCCAGATTGTTGGGGGCAATGTGCTGACTCTGTGAACCGCTTAGAGAGGGCTGTAAAACACTGTGAAGCAGTATCAGGGGTGAAATGCTACCGATTCACACCAGTTCAGGTGAACTGGTAGCGGCGGCGAGTAGTTTGGAGAACTGGTAGCGGTGGCAGCACGAGGCTCCGCCCACCCGCCCAGACATCATTACTTCCTGGTTTTAACCAGGAAGTAACCTGTTTTTTACCCTCTGCACATGCGCATAAGGCTTTGTGCATGTGCAGAGGGTCCAAAATCATACGTGAGGCACGTGTGTGTGTGAAGCGAGTACATGGCGTGCACACTTCCAAACCGGTAGGGAAGGTAAGTAGATTTCGCCCCTGAGCGATATATAAGTCTAAGTGCTATGGCTATGGCTATTGCAATAGATGATAGCTAGCTAGCTAGCTAGATGATAGAAATAGATAGAGATAAATGATAGATATAATAGATGATAGATAATTAGATAGAGGCAGAGGCAGAGACAGAGACAGAGACAGAGACAGAGACAGAGACAGGGAGAGAGAGAGAGAGAGACACAGACAGACATACAGATAGCTAGAGAGAGAGAGAGAGATAGTGAGATGGATGGGTGGATAGATAGATTAGATGGATGGATGGATGGATGGATGGATGGATGGATGGATGGATGATAGATAGATAGATAGACAGATGAGAGAGATGAGAGAGATGGATGGATGCAGATAGGGAAAGAGACAGAGGGACAGAGAGAGACACAGATAGCGAGAGAGAGAGTGAGATGGATGGGTGGATAGATAGATTAGATGATTAGATTAGATTAGATTAGATTAGATTAGATTAGATTAGATTAGATTAGATTAGATGGATGATAGATGGATGGATGGATGGATGATAGATAGATAGATAGATAGATAGATAGATAGATAGATAAACAGATGAGAGAGATGGATGGATGCAGAGAGGGAAAGAGACAGAGGGACAGAGAAAGACACAGATAGCTAGAGAGAGAAAGAGTGAGATGGATGGGTGGATAGATAGATTAGATGATTAGATTAGATTAGATTAGATTAGATTAGATTAGATTAGATTAGATTAGATTAGATTAGATTAGATTAGATTAGATTAGATGGATGATAGATGGATGGATGGATGGATGGATGATAGATAGATAGATAGATAGATAGATAGATAGATAGATAGATAGATAGACAGATGAGAGAGATGGATGGATGCAGAGAGGGAAAGAGACAGAGGGACAGAGAAAGACACAGATAGCTAGAGAGAGAAAGAGTGAGATGGATGGGTGGATAGATAGATTAGATGATTAGATTAGATTAGATTAGATTAGATTAGATTAGATTAGATTAGATTAGATTAGATTAGATTAGATTAGATGGATGATAGATGGATGGATGGATGGATGATAGATAGATAGATAGATAGATAGATAGATAGATAGATAGATAGACAGATGAGAGAGATGGATGGATGCAGAGAGGGAAAGAGACAGAGGGACAGAGAGAGACACAGATAGCGAGAGAGAGAGTGAGATGGATGGGTGGATAGATAGATTAGATGATTAGATTAGATTAGATTAGATTAGATTAGATTAGATTAGATTAGATTAGATTAGATTAGATTAGATTAGATGGATGATAGATGGATGGATGGATGGATGGATGGATGGATGGATGATAGATAGATAGATAGATAGATAGATAGATAGATAGATAGATAGATGTAGATGAGAGAGATGGATAGATGCAGAGATGGAAAGAAACAGAGGGACACACACAGAGAGACAGATAGCTAGACTGAGATATATGGTGGATGGATGGAGAGAGCGAGAGAAAGAGACAGAGGGATAGAGGGACAGAGAGGAAGAGAAGGGCTGTATTGCTCTTGATGCTGTCTATTCTTGGTTGTTGACTTGCAGATGTTTGCTTGTTTGCAGATGTTTCATTATACCCATTGGCACTGATGATGTTACCTATTTGGGTAATGAAATCTCCGCAAACCAACAGCCAAGCTCAGAGAAACACCAAGGACTCCACCGTTCCACCTTGTGTTACGAATAGTCTATTTTGTGGGGGATACAAAGACTAGACTGGGAAGTCAGACGATAATGTAGAAGAAGCCAGTGGTAAATCAGTTTCATAACATTGCCGAGAAAAGCACATATTGTGTTTGTGAAATGAGCAGGCGTTGAACTTGACTCCAAAGAGTTTTTCCTTTTGAAAGCCGTCTTCAGCTTCACAGAAATGTTGGCTTGTCTCTTCCGATTACCATTCTTTCATTTTCGGTTGTAGGATCTGCACAAGCACCATGGAAGCTATGAATTATGCATGGAATGAGCAAAGTTAAACACACACATATACACACACACATACACACACACATAAAACCCAGGTCTTCTAGTCCCATACACAGAGGGAATGCACAATGTGCAAAGCAATCACATCTTTGGTACACAATGCTATTTGCTTTGTGGTACTGTGCAGCGCTGCTCAATTTGATGCATCACACTGCTCAGTCAAAAGCAGTTAAATCTCTCGGATCCTGCGGAGTGCCATAAAAATCCTTGCGAAATATATGACCAAAAGGGGGGGGGATAGGGGGACGATGACAATATAAATTATCATATTCTGCCCTTTCCAAAAACATAACAAACAACATTCTTTCCATATTGCTTAAGAACTAGCTGCATGAAAACTCTAAGGATTTTATTAGCAAATAACCTGAAGATTACTTAAGCTCCCTCTCCCTCTCCCTCCCTCCCTCTCTCTCTCTCTCTCTCTCTCTCTCTCTCTCTCTCTCTCACACACACACACACACACACACACACACACACACACACATCAACACCAGGGGTGAAATTCAGCAGGTTCTGACAGGTTCTGGAGAACCGGTAGCGGAAATTTTGAGTAGTTCAGAGAACCGGGAAATACCACCTCTGGCTGGCCCCAGAGTGGGGTGGGAATGGAGATTTTGCAATATCCTTCCTTCCCCCAGGAGTGGGGAGGGAATGGAGATTTTGCAGTATCCTTCCCCTGGAGTGGGGTGGGAATGGAGATTTTGAAGTATTTTCCCCTGCCACGCCCACCAAGCCATGCCCACAGAACCGGTAGTAAAAAAAAATTGAATTCCACCACCGATCAACACACAGAGGGTACACTCCTGTCAATCTTGATGCTTGGAGAAGAGCAACAGGGATGGTTGTCCTTCTTCTTCTTCTGGGGTTCAATTGTGGTCGTAAGTCAAGGACTACCTGTCCTAGACCATTCTGATATAGTAGCTGTGTTTGAAGATCGTGAAACATCTGCAAGAAAACAACCAAGCTCAGAGAACACCAAGGACCCCACAGTCTTCCTCCGCCTCCTCCTCCTTCCTCTTCTTCCTTCTTCTTCCCTCCTCCTCCTCCTTCCTTCCTCCTCCTCCCCTTCTTCCTATTTTGTTGTAGTTGTCCTCCTTCCTCTCCTCCTCCTCCTCCTCCTCCTCCTCCTCCCTTTTTCTTCTTCCCTCCTCCTCCTTCCTCTTTCCTTCCCCCTTCTTCTTATTTTTCTCCTCCTCCTCCTCCTCCTCCTCCTCCTCCAATTTGGTACTTTTGAGTCAAAAGTCAGAGCCTTCCCAAGGGTCTAGGAAAGCAAGAACATATATATGGTGCCCATTGGACAACAGTATTGATAATTTACCTCTAACCCCAATCTGGCTAATAGCCAGGCAGGGAGGAGGGGAATTATGAAAGTTACAATTCATGGTAACTAGAAGGTACAGAGTTGGACAGAATTATATAAGGTAGAGTGCATAAGTGCATCGTTATCCTTGAGATGAATCACCCAGGGAATTCATCAGCTACAAAGCCAAGCCAGCGATACAGGATGGTTCTGTTGAACCTTCAGGAGGAAGACATCAGGGAAACACCAAGGAGTAAAATGAGCCTGCCATCCTCTATTCCGATTCAATACTACGCTGCAATATGCCAACGTACATTATTTAAAAGTTGGCCCAATGCTGTTCTGGACAGAACAAAGGGGCAGGGTCGACTCACAGCAATTCATATTGCTGAATAAGACAATGCAAATGGAAGCCTCTGTTTTAATGGGTTGGCAAAGAAGGGCAGAGCCTTATATCATGGCTATTTTAGTTCTGGGAGTTGACAATCGATGAAACTTTAGACCAGGAAACAAATTACAAATTTGCAGCAGAGTCCCTCCTGTTTTCCTTCCTTCCTTCCTTCCCTCCCTCCCTCCTTCTTCTCCCTCCTTCTTCTCTTCCTTCCTTCTTTCTTTTCTTCTTTTCCTCCCTCCCACTTCCCTCCTTTCATCCTCCTTCCTTCCTTTTTTCTTTCTTTCTTTCTTTTTCTCTTCCTTCCTACCTATCTTCCTTTGTCCTTCTCCCCTTCCTTTTCTTTCTTTTCTTCTTTCCCTCCCTCATCCTTTCCTCTTTTCTTTCCTTTTCTTTCTTTCTTTCTTCCTTCCTTCCTCTTTCTTCTTCTTCTTCTTCTTCTTCTTCTTCTTCTTCTTCTTCTTCTTCTTCTTCTTCTTCTTCTTCTTCTTCTTCTTCTTCTTCTTTTCCTCCTCCTCCTTCCCTTCCTCCCCTTCCTCCCCTCTTTCTTTCTTTCTTTCTTTCTTTCTTTCTTTCTTTCTTTCTTTCTTTCTTTCTTTCTTTCTTTCTTTCTTTCTTTCTTTCTCTCTCTCTCTCTCTCTCTCTCTCTCTTTTTTTTTTCTTTCTTTCTTTTTTCTTTCTTTTTTTCTTTCTTCCCCTACTTCCACCTTTACCTAAGCCAGTCCTGCATGTCAGCATTTTTCCTGAAAAATAATCTTCTTCTGTTTAGCATCGTTGCAAGCTATTAAACAACGCCACTGTTCTGCTTTGTAGTCTTGATACTTGGAGTGCCCAGTGGCTCTGTCTCTCTCTGTGAGCATCTGGCATACAACATTTTCCAAGTTGGCAGACAGATTCTGGGTGAGTGAGATTCCTTGAATGCACAAAGGCATCTTCCTCTCTCTCTCTCTCTCTCTCTCTCTCTCTCTCTCTCTCTCTCTCTCTCTCTCTCTCTCTCCCCCTCTCCCTCTCCCTCTCCCTCTCCCTCTCTTTCTTTCTTTCTCCCTCCCTCCCTCCCTCTCTCTCTCTCTCTTTCTCCAACATCTTATATGCCATCAAGGAGAGGGCCTCAATGTGTTTTTAAACAAATAATTTGGGAGGAGGGAATCCTATGGGTTTCAGAAACACAGGCAGATTTCAGTATCTCTTGTGCTCAGTGGGGGCTGAATTTAATTATACCAAGGATGGGGTGATCTAGAAATGTGAGGATCAATGTTAATTGGATTCATTTTACTGCTCTCTTTATAGGGCAAGTTTCTGTTCTGGCAGATTTACGTCCAAATTTTTAATAAAGTATCCTAACATAAATTGTCTGTTTAGGAGTAGATGTGGTTGGACTCGCTTTCCGAAAAGAGATGACAGAGTTTATTTATTTATTTATTTATTGGTTCGATTTATATGCCACCCTTCTCTGGGGACTCAGGGCGGCTTACAATGCATTAAGCAATAGCCTTCATACTTTTGTATATACCTGCTTAGTAAGGCTTTCGGGCCCCCCAAGCGGTGTTCTTTTTTATACAAAGTCAGCTTATTGCCCCCACAATCCGGGTCCTCATTTTACCTACCTCGAAAGGATGGAAGGCTGAGTCAACCTTGAGCCTGGTGAGATTTGAACTTGCAGTAATTGCAGGCAGCTGGTGTTACTTAACAGCACTTTAGTCTGCTGCGCCACCAAGGCTCTTTAGTTAGAATGTTTGGTTTTTGCTTTCTTTGCACATCCAAAGCCTCCCCTCCCCCCCCCCCACATGCGGGCAGCAATAGGAGGGTCCCAGTGAAAAACGGTTCCTTCCTAGAAAGTTTAGTGGACAGGTGATCACCCGTCTAAGGGATCCCATTTATTTTGTCCGGGGAAAGAGCTGAGCTGCATTTCTGCCACAATCTGCTGCGATGGAATGTAGTCTGGATTCCAGGAGGGAGGGGCTGCATTCCAGAGGAGTAAGACATAGCTCAGTTCCGATAGTTTGTGTGAGAGAAAGAAGGGGAAGACAGACCCTTCCTAATAGTTCCCTGAGTATATTTTTAGTGCAGACAGCAGACTGCTTCATTCTGGCAAGATTCTGTCTATAAAGTGAGGAACAATAAAGTAATCTGCTTGGAAGAATTGCAACTGTTTTTCATGGTTTAGGTGGACCTGTTCAAGCACAAATCATCTCTTGGAAATGATCTTTGAAAAATTCATGTAAAACCTGAGGCTAGATACTGTTCCCAGCTGCCCCAATGCTGATCATGTTTGTTGCTAAGAGTTATCATTCAGCAACAAGTGTTTCAGGAAGTCCTCAATTTAAGACCATCCATTTAGTGACAGCCCAAAGTTACAACGGCACTGAAAAAAGGGAACAATCTCTCAAGGGCTGCCGCAAAGAAGAGGGGGTCAACCTATTCTCCAAAGCACCTGAAGGCCAGGCAAGGAATAATGGACGAAGCCAAACAACAGCAACACAGCTCACCAGCTCAAATCCCCCTGCTACTCAGACTGACCCGAGCACAACCAAGCCCCCACCTAAACAGAACACACACCCAGCCAATCAGAGCACAGCCAACCCCCATCCAATCAGAGCACAGCCAAACCCCCAACCAATCAGAACACACCTCTGCCCAATCAGAACACAGCCAAGCTCCCACCCAATCAGTTCACACCCCCACTGGCAGTTAAAAGGAAGAAACAGCTGCGATCACACACATTGCTCCTAGAAGCACGAAGCCGAGAACACCAGCCTGAAGATGACGAATGAGACTTCGTCGAAACGTTGCCAAGCCACCTCCAATTTTACGTGGGAGAAAACCCGAATATATATATATATATATGCGTATTCTTTCTAGCCAGGTTTTACCTACGTAAACTAAGTTGTTCTACAGCCCTGGTTCTGTGAAATCTCATTCACAAGTTTCTGGGCCTTTTTTCTGCTGACAAACTGCAACTCTGTGTTGCTCTCTGGGAGACTCAGATAGCTATTTCTGCCTATTAAGGCGTCATCAGTGAGCCACACCCACTTCTCAGATATCCTCCCTGTAAAGGTACAATGTGTCTTTTTTCCTTTTTCGTAGGCTTTTATGTGCATATTCTTTCTAGCCAGGTTTTACCTACGTAAACTGTGAATGAGATTTCACAGAACCAGGGCTGTAGAACAACTTAGTTTACGTAGGTAAAACCTGGCTAGAAAGAATATGCACATAAAAGCCTACGAAAAAGGAAAAAAGACATATATATATATATATATATATATATATATATATATATATATATATATATATATATATATATATATATATATATGTTTATGTAAGTTTTCACGGGCATGTATGTGTGTATAGTTAATATTTCGGGTTTCTTCCCGTGTAATTGTGGATATATCCTAAGATATATCCACAATTACATGGGAAGAAACCCCGGTTCGGACCGGTTCTATAGAACTGGTAATAAAACTGGTAGGAGGCTCCACCCACTGACCCTGATGTCATCAGAAGCGATCTGTGCATGCGCAGAAGCAAGGCGCCCGCGAGAGCGAAGCGAGTGCGCATGCCCGATCCCGTTGCGAACCGGTAGTAAAGGTAAGTAGAACCTACCCCTGATGTGGATAGCAAATTCACACAATACATGGAACCAGAGGTGGTATTCAGCCAGTTCAGACCAATTCAGGCGAACCGGTAGTAGCCACTGGGTCTGCCCACCCAACAAGCTCCGGTGCTATGCTGTCCTATTTAGCCATGTTTTCAAGGAGGTGGGCGAACCAGTAGGTAAATTATGTGAATTCCATACCTGCATTGAACCATAAATTAATCCAACCTACTGGATTTGTACCAGAACCTAAGCCATTTTAAAAAAAAATCTAAACCCAATTTGCAGTAACTGAGTTTAGCTTGTTGAGCAAATGCAGCTGTTACCTTTCAATGAGTTGGATTAATTAGGTTGTGCAAAAGCAGCCAGTGAGATTTATTGCTGAGTCTTAGTCCCAGGAGCACATCCCATGGGGGCGATTGCACACCTATGCACTAGAGTAAATGCAGGTTGAAGTGCTGACACCCAGATGATCGGGAGGAAATGGGGATTTTGCAGTAACCTTCCCCTGGATGGGGGAAGGAATGGAGATTTTACGGTATCCTTCCCCTGCCACGCCCACCAAGCTATACCACGCCCACCAAGCCATATCCACAGAACTGGTAGTAAAAAAATTTGAAACCCACCACTGGTCCAGGCGGGCGTCAAACTCAGTTTCATTGAGGGCCACATCAGGGTTGTGTTTGATCTCCTCTGCCAGCAAAAACGGAGATTGGGAGGCCAGATCTAAGCACCCCATGTCCTGGATGCAGCCCGTCTGTCAGGTTTCGATGTCATCTCAAATAAATTGCACTCCCAAACAATTCATCTTTGCTGAAATATTCCATTTATTGAGTACGACAGATCTGGCCCTGACTTCGTCGTAGCCGATACTAACCCTCTGACCCCCAAACCCTTCCCTTTCCGTTCCCCAATTCTCATCTTCTCATTGGCCATCTTCCAAGTCAGTCTCCCCAGCTTCTGACCTCAACCCACAGGAATGTCCCCCCTCCCATCCCATCTCCTAGGGGATATTATCTACAGAGAAAATAAGTAGGTGAAAAGTCAAGCCTTGTCTCCTCCTTTTTATGGCAGCATCAGAATGCTGACACCGTGGGCCTTGAGTTCGACCCCTGTGCTCTAAGGCCAACCAGCCATACTTGGTAAGCAAAACAACTCAAGTTTTAACTACATTGCAATGTGGATCCCCCCCCCCCATGACACCTCGTAAATGCAGCTAAGCATTTTCGGAACCTTTCAATGTGAAGCTGTCAGACAGGCCCTAGCTCCATATTGGTTCGTGATCCTCCTTTCACATCCTCATGGAATAGATTATTTTTGTCACAAAGCCAATGTGCTTAACCTGCCATCAAAGCCACACCGAAGGTTTGCTGTTTTCCAACTTCCAACAGTTTGTGAGCAGTTGCTTCTTGAATTAACAATGAAATGCTTGTTTCAGGCTCCCAGATGGCTGATGTTAATGAGCAAAAAAAATGCTCTTTCTTATCAAGTGACTCGGCTCTGGATGGAAAAACCAGGAACATGGAAAATGCGATGATCCATGCAAATATTTGAAATGATCAGCATCCGGCTGAACAGGGACCAGTTCTTGTTCCTTAGGGATTTTGTCATTCATTCATTCATTCATTCATTCATTCATTCATTCATTCATTCATTCATGCCTTTGATTTCTATAACCACCCATCTCAACAAACAGGCGGCTCACAATTCAAAAACATACTCTACAATTAAAATCTCCCAAACACCTTAAAACAATAAAAACAGTAAAAACCATTAAAACAATAAAAATCTTTAATCGTCTACTTTGAGTAAATGCAAAGCAAGACATCTTCATTCATCAGTGCTTAATATAAATGTGAGGTGGGCAAATCTTCATGCCCTTTTTATTGATTTGAGGGGACACATATAATCCCACATATAAACACATAGATACACAAATGCACAAAGAGAGAGAGAGGGGGAGGGAGGGAGGGAGGGAGAGAGAGAGATTTTGCCAGGAATCTTTCTCAGGAGTAAGGTGGGAAGTATTGTCAATATCTAAGTCAGTTTCACCTCCCATATGTGATCCCTAACTCTTCAAGATTATTTTTCACATACGGGAAATGGAACAGCCATAACATGGAAAGGATAGCAAATGGATAAGTCCTTAGAATTGTAAATGTGTTTTTTACTTTATATTCTGTATTTTATTTGCTTTTATCTATTTTATTGAAAGCTGGCCAGAGTCATATATTTGGTGGCTACATAAATCAGATTAAGGAAGTAAAGGGAGGGAGGGAGGGAGGGAGGGAGGGAGGAGGAGGAGAAGAAAGAGAGAGAGAGAGAAAGAGAGAGAGAGAGGGAGGGAGGGAGGGAGGGAGGAAGGAAGGAAGGAAGGGAAAGAGAGAGAAAAAGAGAGAGAGAGAAAGAGAAAGAAGGAAAGAAAGAAAGGAGGAAGGAAGGAAGGAAGGAAGGAAGGAAGGAAGGAAGGAAGGAAGGAAGAAAGAAAGAAAGAAAGAAAGAAAGAAAGAAAGAAAGAAAGAAAGAAAGAAAGGAAGAAAGAACCAGGAGAAAAAGAGAGAGAGGGGAAGGAAGGAAGAGAGAGAGAGAGAGAAAGAGAAAGAAGGAAAGAAAGAAAGAAAGGAGGAAGGAAGGAAGGAAGTGAGAGAGAAAGAAAGAAAGAAAGAAAGGAAGGAAGGAAGGAAGGAAGGAAGAAAGAAAGAAAGAAAGAAAGAAAGAAAGAAAGAAAGAAAGAAAGAAAGAAAGAAAGAAAGAACCAGGAGAAAAAGAGAGAGAGGGGAAGGAAGGAAGAGAGAGAGAGAGAGAAAGAGAAAGAAGGAAAGAAAGAAAGAAAGGAGGAAGGAAGGAAGGAAGGAAGGAAGAGAGAGAGAAAGAAAGAAAGAAAGAAAGAAAGAAAGAAAGGAAGGAAGGAAGGAAGGAAGGAAGAAAGAAAGAAAGAAAGAAAGAAAGAAAGAAAGAAAGAAAGAAAGAAAGAAAGAAAGAAAGAAAGAAAGAAAGAAAGAAAGAGAAGCACAGGGCCCTTTCTGAAGTGGGACAATAGAGCTATCCTTTCTTGAGATACTGTATATGGCCTGTTTGAACATGTTTGGGGCACAGGTAGAAATGGATTGTGGAACATGTAATTTCAACCCTAATTCAAATTTCAGGGCAGTCCTGACTGGTTGCTTTTCAGAAACAGTTTTTCTGCTCCCCACGTTGCCCTAATACCACCCAATTCTCCTCATAGAGAAACCCACCTTGTTTGCCATGAAGCTGGAGCCCCTCGTTCTCCAGAGATGGATTATGAATGACGCCTTAACACCTTCAGTGTTTACATCTTGCAGTGAAATCTAAATAAACCATGGGAATTTGCGCATGGGTGAAATCTTCTTGGGATGCATTTACATATTCATGTCTTATTAATGAGAAAGAGAAACACCAGACTAAAGTTAGATTTCCTCCTAAGTAATTAGCCACGACCGACCTTACTGAGCCAGAATGCAATAACTCTGTCCCGGGTATCTATAAATATATAAATAACGATTTCCCATTTGGAATGGATGGTAGTTAAAACTGTCTCCTCCAATGCATCCTCTTCCAGGCCTTTGACCTTCTCTCTTGGCCTTTGGAACAAAACTGGAAGACTTTATACCAGGCTGGAACCAGACTGGGTGGGAATGATGGGCTATGGCACTGATGGCTAACCTTTTTGCCGTCGAGTGCGAAAAGTGGGGGGAGCGTGGGGGGGTCACATGTGTGCATGCCCACACCCATAATTAAATGGTCCCCACCCCACATGCATGCACACGTGACACCCCCCCCCCCACGTTCCCCCCACTTCTGGTGGAACCAGAAGGCCCGTTTTTTTGCCCTCCCCAGGCTCCAGAAGCTTTCTAGGAGCCTGGGGAGGGCAAAAACAGCCTTCCCCATCCCTACTCCGGAGGCCCTCCGGAGGCTGGAAACAGCCTGTTTCCCAACTTTCTGTGGGCCTGGAAGACCCGAAAATCAGTTGACTGGTGTGCACATGCGTGCTGGAGCTGAGCTAGGGCAATGCTCACGTGCCCACTGATATGGCTCCACGTGCCATCTCTGGCATGTGTGCCATAGGTTCGCCATCATGGGGCTTTGGTATCCGACACAACTGGACAATGTTGGGCAGGCTGTCTCAAGCCCACGTTTACAAATCATAATGCCAGGATTGCAAGTAATACACCCATAGCAAACAGAATTCGGAGGCAAGCAGGTTCTTCAAAGAACAGGTTTATTGGATATATCACATTGGCACAGACTGGTGAAAACCGACTCTAAAGGTTCCCACGGTTTTTACCTAATAAAAAGTAAAAGTTTTTTCCCCCTTTCCCAAACAATCAGTCACATGGTCCAATCAAGCTGCTGTCTGGTTGCTTGGAAACTTCACTCTTCCTCTTTTCAGCCACCTGTGGGAATTTATTTATTTATTTATTTTTATTTTTAAAAAATTTATACCGCCCCCTCTCCCGAAGGACTCGGGGCGGTGAACAGCCAAAATTAAAAACACACAATACAAATATTAAAATACTTTAAAACGAAATTAAATTTATCTTTGGCTTCCCCAATTTAAAACCCCTTGCCCATAAAATTCCCCAATTAAAAGATTTTTAACTCAGCCCGGCTTGCTGAAATAAAAAAGTCTTCAGGGCCCAGCGGAAGGTCCGGAGGTCCGGGATCAGTTGTATCCCTGGGGATAGCTCATTCCAGAGGGCGGGTGCCCCCACAGAGAAGGCTCTTCCCCGGGGGGTCGCCAGTAAACATTGCCTGACAGACGGCACCCTGAGGAGGCCCTCTCTGTGGGAGCGTATTGGCCGGTGGGAGGTTATCGGAGGCAGAAGGTGGTCTCGTAAATAACCGGGCCCTAAGCCATGACCTTGGTTCTCAGGGGAAACTATTTTGTTTTGGCTACAAAACCCCAGCTATCTCTATTCCCCCCTCCCTATCCCTCAGCACCATTGTAGCAACACTGAAGCCTCCAAGATGGCCTCAGTCAGGCCAGCTTCAGAGTTGACACATGTAGTATATCGTTCACATAAGATAGAACACGGAACAAGGTTTCCTAGGGCTGGAAGGGATCTCAGAAATCTTCTACTCAACCCCCCTGATCAAGGCAGGATAATTTTATACCATCCCAGTGAAATGGATGCCCATTTGTCTATTTTTGAAAATCTTCAGTGATGGCACATGATTTGTAAATGTGGGCTTGATGCAGCCTGCCCAACATAGTCCAGTTGTGTCGGATACCATAGCCCATCATTCCCACTCAGTCTGGTTCAGGTCTGGTGCAAAACCTTCCAGTTGGCCAAGGGTCAACGGATAAGGGCAAAGACCTGAGAGAGGGCGGGTTGGGGAGGCATTTTAACTACCATCCATTCTATACCATTTCAGAAAGATGTCTGAAAATAAATAAATAATAATCAATCAATAAATTAAAAAAAACAATAATAAAGTGACTCCCCCATCCTCACTTACAGCTCCCCACTCTAAATTGGACTTCTAACAAGTTTGGAAGATTCGTTTCCCTTAATCGAAATGTTAAATTACCAGTAAAATCAAAGACGGGGGGTTTACATGAAGTAGCGCTCCCCACCCCCTTTATTTTGCATTTGATTAATGGCTCATGAAATAAAGTTTGGGGAAGCGGGTTAAAAAAGAGAGATGTGAACATGTAAAATGGTTTTTGTCTAAATTACGCCCATTCTTGCAGTGGCTTCTGGCGGGAAGCTACCAGCTGTTATTGTTGTGTTTAATCTACAACACTGTGGGCTTAGTAACATATTGGAGACGCTCCAACATACTCAGTGAAGTAACCCCATCCTGTGAAGTTCCTTACACAGGGCAGTGAATTATAAGCCATCCAAATGAACAGGGATTCAGAATAAGAGAATTGGAAGGGACCTTGGAGGTCTTCT
The DNA here is from genome assembly GCF_029215685.1 of Pituophis catenifer annectens. Classification (NCBI taxonomy): domain Eukaryota; kingdom Metazoa; phylum Chordata; class Lepidosauria; order Squamata; family Colubridae; genus Pituophis; species Pituophis catenifer. The sequence continues at coordinate 26,655 of NW_027256934.1, read as the reverse complement.
AGTCCAACCCTAGGCTCAAGCAGAAGATCCTGTACCATTTCAGACGAATGGTTGTCCAGTCTCTTCTTAAAAATCTTCAGTGACGGAGCACATCCACTATTTCTGGAGGCAATCTGTTCCACTGGTTTATTGTTCTCACTATCAGGAAATTGCTCCTTCGTTCTAGATTGGTTCTCTTCTTGATTAGTTTCCATCCACTGTTTCTTCAATCAATCAGAACAGAGATGGATGGGACCTTGGAAGTCTCCAACCCTGTGCTCAAGCAGGAATGGAATGGAATGGAATGGAATGGAATGGAATGGAATAGAATAGAATAGAATAGAATAGAATAGAATAGAATAGAATAGAATAGAATAGAATAGAATAGAAGTAGAGTAGAGTAGAGTAGAGTAGAGTAGAGTAGAGTAGAGTAGAATAGAAGTAGCGTAGAATAGAATAGAATAGAATAGAATAGAATAGAATAGAATAGAATAGAATAGAATAGAATAGAATAGAATAGGAGTAGAGTAGAGTAGAGTAGAGTAGAGTAGAGTAGAATAGAATAGAATAGAATAGAATAGAATAGAATAGAAGTAGAGTAGAGTAGAGTAGAGTAGAGTAGAGTAGAGTAGAGTAGAGTAGAGTAGAGTAGAATAGAAGTAGAGTAGAGTAGAGTAGAATAGAAATAGAATAGAATAGAATAGAATAGAGTAGAGTAGAGTAGAGTAGAGTAGAGTAGAGTAGAGTAGAGTAGAGTAGAGTAGAGTAGAGTAGAGTAGAGTAGAGTAGAGTAGAACAGAACAGAACAGAACAGAACAGAACAGAACAGAGTAGAATAGAATGCTTTATTGGCCAAGTGTGATTGGACACACAAGGAATTTGTCTTTGGTGCATAAAATCTCAGTGTACATACAAACAAGTGATAAATCATGATCATAATCGTAAAACACAATCATTATAAATCATAAATACAACACCCGGTGATAGTCGTATGATACTAAATAAGCAATCAACATAAATCATAATAGGATACTAATAAAAGCAATCAACATAAATCATAAGAAACAAACAACAAAGTTATAGTCATAAGAAGCTAAGGAAATAGGCAGCAGGAAAGATGAGAAGGATAATAGTAATACAGCCCTACTAGGTGGTTTGACATCCCAGAGAATAAGACAATGTTGTGGGAATTAGTTGTTTAGCAAAGTGATGGGGGCAAAACTGTCCTTAGGTCTAGTTGCTCTGGTGTGCAATGCCCTATAGCAGCGATGGCTAACCTTTTTGCTGTCGCGTGCCAAAAATGGGGGAAGCGCGGGGGGTTTGCGCGCGTGTGTGCCCACACCCATAATTCAATGCACCCCATCCCCCGCACATGCATGCTCTGACCACCCCCACCCCCACTCCCCCAGCTTTTGGCAAGTGATGGAACAGTGGGCCTGTTTTTCACCCTCCCCAGGCTCGAGAGGCTTTCCAGGAGCCTGGGGAGGGTGAAAACTGCCTGCCCCCCCACCCCCGGAGGCCCTCCGGAGGCTGGAAACAGCCCTTTTCCTGACTTCCGGTGGGCCCAGAAGGCTGAAAATCAGGTAGTCAGTGCGCGCATACGTGCTGGACCTCAGCTAGGGCAATGCTTGTGTGCCCACAGGTGGCACGCATGCCATAGGCTCGCCATCACGGCCCTATAGTGTCGTCTTGAGGGAAGAAGCTGAAACAGTTTGTGTCCAGGGTGTGAGGGGTCTGTAGATTATTTTCACAGCCCTCTTTCTGGTTCATGCAGTATACAGGTCCTCAACGGAAGGCAGGTTGGTAGCCATTGTGGGTTTTTTTTTTTCTCCAGCTCCATCTGTTGAAGTGTCGATCTTGTTGGGTTCCTTTGCCAAACCACACAATTACAGACGTGCAAATGACAGACTCAATAAATTCCTTTGTAGAACTGTGTCAGCAGCTCCTTGGGCAGTCTGAGCTTTCTTTTTGATCCTTTTTTTTTTTTTTTGCATCCGAAGAGGTTGAGGAAGGAAAGAGCTTCTGCGCACAGGCTCATCAGGAATTGAATTCAATTCAATGGCACTAAAAGAGGACTTAGAAAAGCTTGGAGGGAGAGGATAGGGAGAGAGGATGGCTAACCTTTTTGTCGTTGCATGCCGAAAGTGCGTGTGGACATTATGCACCCATATAACAATGTGTGTGTGACCCCCCCGTGCCCTGCCCCCCCATACATGCACGTGTGACTCCCCAGTGCTCTTCCCGCCCCCTGTGCATGCATGCATGACCCCCTCCCCAGCCTCCCTGCATATGCACGCATGACCCCCACTCCATTTTGGGCCTAGCAAGCCTCCCTGCAGCCTCCTGGGGCCTAAATCAGGCCACGGGGGTGGGGGTGCAGCAACCCCCTCATGGCCTGGTTTTGGTCCCAGGAGGCTGCAGGGAGGCCTGCTAGGCCCAAAACGGGCCACGGCGGGGGGTGCTCTCCCCCACACTGCCCACGCCCTCCGCGCATGAGCGGCAAAGACCTGAAAATCAGCTGGCCAGCATGTGCACACATGCAGGGTGAAGCTGAGCTGGACGATGGCTCGCGTGCCCACAGAGAGGGCTCCGTGTGCCACCTGTGACACACGTACTATAGGTTTGCCATCACGGGAATAGGGGGTTAGGATCCTGAACTCCTTCCAAATTGCTCATTTAATTTGACCCCATATTTTACACCATAGTTGTTTATTAATTGACACAATCGATATCTTTTGCCCCAGCATTTTTTTTAATTTTTTTTTTTTGCTTAGAATAAGGTTGTCCTCCACATGTTCTTGAGGTATTATCCTCTTTATTGCTGCGGTATATTTCGATAATGGTGAAGGATGCCCTCTTCTGGAGCAATAGAGTATTTCAATCTTCTGTTTCCTCCGTGATAATTTGGCAATTATGAAAATCCATCCCGCTGCAGGGAAAGAAGGATCTTTCAGAAGCCAGCTGATAATAACAGACTCTTGCAAAATTGAACTTTCTGAATAGGATTGATTATTACATTAATGGAGTAAGTGACTTTATGTGCTAGAAGAATCATAACCTGCCACAATGTTTCGTCTGAAGGGAAGTGTAATCTCTCTAGGGTTATCGGCCAAATTTTATTACAGTTAAATTTGAGATGAAATACTCTTGAATAAGGCGGCTGATTGAATCTGCCTGCCCCAACAGACGCTTGATATCTTGTTCCATCAAGGATTCAGTTAAATGATGACTCGGGTGAGTGGGGACAGCATGACAAAGCAGCTATGGGCAGTCCTCGACTTGTGACCATGATTGAGTCCAAAATTTATGTTGCTAAGTGAGGCAGTTGTTAGATGAGTTTTACCCCATTTTACGACCTTTCTTGCCACAGTTGCTAAGTGAATCACTGCAGTTGATAAGTTAGTAACCTAGTTGTTAAGTGAATCTGGTTTCCCCATTGACTTTGCTTGTTAGAAGGTCGCAAAATGGGATGACATGACCCCGGGACATGGCAATGGTCATAAATGTGAGTCAGTGGTCAAGCATCTGAATGTAAATCATGTGACCATGAGGATGCTGCATCGGTTGTAAGTCTGAAAAATTCTGAAAAATGACCTTGGGACACAAATATTGGGAATAGAATAGAATAGAATAGAATAGAATAGAATAGAATAGAATAGAATAGAATAGAATAGAATAGAATAGAACAGAACAGAACAGAATTCTTTATTGGCCAAGCGTGATTGGACACACAAGGAATTTGTCTTGGTGCATATGCAGATATGTACCCAATTTTGATCACATGATCATGGAGAGGCGGCAAAGGTTGTAACTTGAAAAACTGTCATAAGTCACTTTTTCAGCACCGTTGTAACTTTGAACTGTCACTAAATGAACCGTTACATTACTGTGTGGTAAGGAGTATCTGTAACACAGATCACTAATATAGCTAATTCAGGACCATGGACAGTTCTACAATTGCCAGATGGGAAAATCTTGTCTTCAGAATCAGCACCATGGCTAGCAACCTTGCAGCTAAAGTATTAGATTTGCCAGACTTCCCTTGACTGTTGCATTTGAAGTACTTCCTTTTTAAAGTGTTGCTGTTACCGTTATTGTTACAGCCTGTTCTGCCCCAGCTCCCGATTCCCGAGGATATTAACACACACCAACAGTCCTTATCAAATTTATTAAGTAGCAAGAATAAACCAAAGTCTGGCAAAGGTTGGCAACCAGCCCAGAAAACAAGATACGATAAGACTTTTCCAAAAATGCTCTGATGATAATTACAAGTTGTTTCCAGCAAGAAACTTACTAACTGTGTGCAATTTAAATAGGCTAAGGGAGCGGCCAATTATCCTCAAGCCTTGCTCTCGAGGAGACCTCCTCCTCCTGAGTAGCCAATCCTGCCTTTTGGCAGCCCTGCATGCTCGAGCATTGAGGAGAGGCTCCTCCACTTCGCTATCTCCACTTGAAGGAGCCTCTGGAGGTTCTGAAGGCCCTGGCTGAGTCTCTGCCTCTGGCACCACATCCTCTTCAGCCTCCTCGCTGTCCGACGCGAGCGCCGGCTGCGCAAGCTGCTGGCGCGACACCACACCAGCCTCCTCATCGTCGGGATCAGCCACGATCCGCGCAGGCCACTGGCAGGCCACAACACAGCCATTTGATGATTTTATTGGCATTGGACAGCAGGATAAAAAAAACCCTGAGTAGTAATCATCTCATTGGTGAATGTAAGATGTTGCTCAAGCCACCTACTTCAACTACCAGATTGAATGAAAGCATTGTGAAGATTTCCATAATGCTCTAAATGAACAAAATGGGTTAAATTCACACTGACCAAGATGAACGCAAAGCATGAATGCAGCTGCTGAAACGGGCTTGGATAATAAGCATATGGTGTGAAACTCAGCCTACCATTGCCTGCTTATACAAAACTCCGTGATCCACTCCCCACTCAAAGAGTTGTGTTACGATATTTAAATTTACTAGCCGAAGCAGTGGAGTTGTGCAATGAGTCAGAAACACACAGTTACCAGCTGACTGGTTGAAGAGAGCTGGCTCCTGCATGAGGCAAACTAAGCTGTGATTGATTAATGGAAATAAGGACTAGGGGAAACATGATAGCAGTGTTCCAGTATCTCAGAGGCTGCCACAAAGAAGAGGGAGCCAAGCTATTCTCCAAAGCACCTGAGGGCAGGACAAGAAGCAATGGGTGGAAACTAATCGAGGAGAGAAGCAACTTAGAACTAAGAAGAAAATTCCTGACAGTGAGAACAATTAATCAGTGGAACAACTTGCCTCCAGAAGTTCTGAATGCTCCAACACTGGAATTTTTTAAGTAGATGTTGGATAGCCATTTGTCTGAAGTGGTGTTAGGTTTCCTGCCTAAGCAGGGGGTTGGACTAGAAGACCTCCAAGGTCCCTTCCAACCCTGTTATTCTATTCTATTCTATATATGATGGCTGTGGGTGAAAAGGAGGAATTTCCTTGTTTCCCGCCTTTTTACTGTGCTCTGTAATTTACCTCATGTCATGATGATGTTCCTGTGATGGTTTACCTCCCTCACATTTGCCTGACTATCTTGTTTAATGTAAATATAGCTGTAAATATATTTATTTATATAAAATTACAAGTTCGTGTCAACGTCTATGACTTCATTGGGACCCCTGCTGCACAATTCCCTAGCATGGGATTTCTTGAACAACAATAAGTGTATTTGAAAGATTTGAAAGAAAGCAGGTGCCAGTCTTCCTCAACATCTTTTTTTGTAGAATAGAATAGAATAACAGGGTTGGAAGGGACCTTGGAGGTCTTCTAGTCCAACCCCCTGCTTAGGCAGGAAACCCTACACCACTTCAGACAAATGGTTATCCAACATCTTCTTAAAAACTTCCAGTGTTGGAGCATCCACAACTTCTGGTGGCAAGTTGTTCCACTGATTAATTGTTCTGTCAGGAAATTTCTCCTTAGTTCTAAGTTGCTTCTCTTCTTGATTAGTTTCCACCCATTGCTTCTTGTCCTGCCCTCAGGTACTTTGGAGAATAGCTTGACTCCTTCTTCTTTGTGGCAGCCCCAGAGATACTGGAACACTGCTAGCATGTCTCCCATAGTCCTTCTTTTCATTAAACTAGACATATCCAGTTCCTGCAACTGTTCTTCATATGTTTTAGCATCCAGTCCCCTAATCATCTTTGTTGCTCTTCTCTGCACTCTTTCTAGAGCAGGGGTCAGCAACCTGCGGCTCTGGAGCTGTATGTGGCTCTTTCACCCCTCTGCTGTGGTTTCCTGTCACTCAAAATATGCATCACAACTGCCAATGTGTGAAACCCACCGACACATGATTTATTGAGCTTTTTAACCCTGGTAGGCCAACCATGGATAAATCCAAGAAAAGAAAAATTTACGAAGAAAACAGAACATTTAATTCAACTACATATGCTAGTTTTGTGGCCGCTCAAGAAATAATCAGGCACGGGAAGGGTTTTGTGGCTCCCGGTGTTTTCTTTTCTGTGGGAAATGGGTCCAAATGGCTCTTTGAGTGTTTAGGTTGCAGACCTGTTCTAGAGTCTCAACATCTTTTTTACATCATTTACTTTTTTACATTTTTATTATTCCTGAAGATATTGTTCTCCAAAAATTCTCTGACCTGACGGATGACATTTACTGCTGAAAATTTAGGAACTACATTTTCCACCACTTAAAGTTGAGCCTTATCTAAAGATCAATATTTGCCGTGCAAGCTGTTTTTCAAAGGCACGAGAGCAAAGGCCAGTAAAAATATTTATAATCCTGTAAGACCACAAGATTCCATTTAATGCAGTGCTTCTAAATAAGGTTAGCAACATTGGAAGTGACCTCTGCAACCATGCTTCGAACAGATGTTTCTTCTGCACCAGATTGATCTCGCCTTGTTTCCAGTCGGTAACCAATTCTGGATTTTGTATGTGAAACTGGAAAAAAAGGGAAAAAAAATGAAACTTTAGCTTTAGGTTTTGACAGAAGGATTTTGATGTTATGGAAAATGATTTTTTTTTTTAGGTTTTAACAGCATGATTTTGACTTTATAGAAATGGTTTGAAACATTGAGAAATGTAAAGCAAAAGAACGAGATTCCACCTTTCTCAGCTTCAGATACTTTTCTAGAGAGTGAGATCTTTGCATCATGAATTTGAAGTGGGACTATTTAAGCCTGATCGTTGGTGCCTCAAATGAGAATTCTGGGTTAAAGATGATGCAATCATTTGCTTGTTTTCTTAACTCTCCGTGGTTTTCTCAGCAATCTTCTCCAACACCTAAGACTTCAATGCTCAATAAATAAATAAATGATTGTTTTTTTAATTATTATTATTAATTATTATACATTTTCCTTTATTAGACATCACATTTCCATTTCTGCAACGACAGTGTACTGTTTGTATCAAGTCTCTTTTAAGTATACATAGTATTATGCACCCTGATGATAACCATTGTTCTCATAATTATACAATGTAGCCCCTTTTAAATATACATAAACTTGTACGTCCTAGTTATAGCCATTATTCTCATAGTTATACCATAACGCTCTATACACTTGTCACTCTGTACACTTTAATCTATAGTCGAGTACAGTCCATTGGTAATATTACTTATAGTATATATGCTTATATGTTTCTATATATGTGTATTTATTTCTATTTTGTTAATCTAAATAAATGAATGTTATTTCATACAGAAATAACTGTACGCCTACTTTGGATTGGATTGGATTGATTGATTGATTATCTATGTATATATGTATGTACTGTATGTATACCTATCTATGTATCTATCTATCATCTATCTATCTATCTTCATCATCATATCCATCCCTCCATCTGTCATCATCATCATCCTATCTATCTATCTATCTATCTATCTATCTATCTATCTATCTATCATCATCATCATATCTATCTATCAATATCATCATCAACATCATCATCATATCTATCTATCTATCTATCTATCTATCTATCTATCTATCTATCATCTATCTATCTATCTATCTATCTATCTATCTATCTATCTATCTATAGGGGGCGGGGTTCACGCCAGCCCTGCTTGCTGGAAAAGAAGAGTTTTCAGGGCACGGCGAAAGACCCGGAGATCCGATATCCTTCTTATCTCCGGGGACAAATCGTTCCAGAGGGCGGGAGCTGCCACAGAGAAGGCCCTCCCCCTGGGCATCGCCAGCCGACATTGCCTGGCCGACGGCACCCTGAGGAGTCCCTCTCTGTGGGAGCGTACTGGTCGGTGGGAGGCTATCGGCGGCAGAAGGCGGTCCCGCAAATACCCAGGTCCTATGCCATGGAGCGCTTTAAAGGTGGTAACCAACACCTTGAAGCGCACCCAGAAGACCACCGGAAGCCAATGCAGCTCACGCAGGAGAGGTGTCACATGGGAGCGATAATCCCCCGTAAGTGGAGGACTTCCTAGAATCTTCCAGGTTATACCCATGAGGTTAAGTGTGAGTGATGACCCCCCCAGAGGGGTACATGATGTGAAGGACTACAGGTCGTTCTTGACTTAGGACCACAACAGTCCCAAATTTCTGCTGCTAAGCAAGACAGCTGTTAAGTGAGTTTTGCCTCATTTTATGACCTTTCTTAACACAGTTGTTAAGTGAATCACTACAGTTCTTAAGTTAGTAACACGGTTGTTATGTGAATCAGCTTCCTCATTGACTTTGCCTGTCAGAAGTTCACAAGAAGCAATCACATGACCCTGGAAAAATGCAACCGTCATAAGTACATGCCAGTTGCCAAGCATCTAAATTCTGATCACATGACCATGGTGATGCTGTAATGGCCATTAGTGTGAAAAACCACCATAAGTCACTTTTTTCAGGGCTATTGTAACTCCAAACGGTCACTAAATTAATTGTAAGATGAGGACAACTTGCAATGATGAATAAATCAGGCTATTACAGGTAGTCCTCGACTTACAACAGTTCACTTAGTGACTCTTCAAAGTTACAATGACACTGATAAAATTGACTTATGACCATTTTTCAGACTTACAACCAATGCAGCATCCTCGTGGTCACGTGATTTACATTCAGATGCTTGACCACTGACTCACATTTATGACCGTTGCCATGTCCTGGGGTCACGTGATCCCTTTTTGCGACCTTCTGCCAAGCAACGTCAATGGGGGAACCAGATTCACTTAACAACTGTGTGACTAATTTAACAACTGCAACGATTCCCTTAACAAACGTGGCAAGAGCCTTGGTAGTACAGTGGTCTAAGGCACCCTGTTATTAAGCTGGTTATTAAGAACAGCTGCCTGCAATTACTGCAGGTTCGAATCTCGCCAAGGCTCAAGGTTGACTCAGCCTTCCATCCTTTCTAAGGTTGGTAAAATGAGGACCCAGTTTGTGGGGGCAATAAGCTGACTTTGTATAAATATACAAAAGAATGAAGGCTATTGCTTAGCGCATTGTAAGCCGCCCTGAGTCTCCGGAGAACGGCGGCATATAAATCAAATTTTAAAAAAAAAATCGTAAAATGGGACGAACATCATTTAACAAATTTCTCGCTTAGCCACATACATTTTGGGCTCAGTTGTGGTCACACGTTGAGGACTACCTGTACAAGGCTGTAATGGGAAATTCTGTTGCATTTTTTTTCCCCCATGGGCTGATGGAAAATTTACTTCTGGCATTTCTTTTGCACGGACTTTTGGGAGAAGTTGTCATTGATGAAATGGGGGCATTCTTAAGACTTACTGTCCAGTGGTGGGTTTCAAATTTTTTTACTACTGGTTCTGTGGGTGTGGCATGGCTTGGTGGGCGTGGATTGGTGGGTATGGCAGGGGAAGGATACTGTAAAATTTCCATTCCCACCCCACTCCAGGGGAAGGATACTGCAAAATCCCCATTTCCTCCCGATCAGCTGGGACTTGGGAGGCAGAGAATAGATGGGGGCAGGGGCCAGTCAGAATTTTTACTACCGGTTCTCCGAACTACTCAAAATTTCTGCTACCGGTTCTCCAGAACTGGTCAGAACCTGCTGAAACCCACCTCTGTTACTGTCACATTAATGCAATAGGCTTAACTTCCTTATCGAATTAATTTCCTGGCTCTCCTTTTCTTTTTCTCTCTCTCTCCTTCTTTCTCACCACTTGGTGGAGTGGTGAGACCTTCATATAACAAGTGGCTCTTTACTGTAGAACTTTTTTCCACAGTGTGTGTTGGGTGAACTTTATTTTATTTTATTTATTTTATTTTGTCGAGTACATATTAGATAATATATATAAGTATAAGCATGAATTGAATACATAAAATGAATACAATTAAAGGGGACATTAGGACAGGGTTGGTAGGCATGCTGGTGTTCTTATGCACACCCCTTACAGACCTCTTAGGAATGGGGTGAGGTCAACAGTAGCCAGTCTAAGGTTAAAGTACGATACGCTCTCATAGAGAGGGGCTCCTCCGGGTGCCGTCAGCCAAGCAGTGTCGACTGGCGGCCCCCAGGGGGAGGGCCTTCTCTGTGGGGGCACCCACTATCTGGAACGAGCTCCCCCCGGAAATACGGAGGATCCCGGATCTGCGCACTTTCCGCCGTGCCCTTAAGACCCTCTTATTCCAGCAAGCCGGCCTGGCCTAATTTTTCTCCCCTTTCTTTTAAATTTTAAATTGAAATTTTAATTTGTTTTAAATTTATTGGGATTTTAATTGTCGCGGGCTAAATTATTTAATTTGGTTTTAAATTGTTTTTAACTTTTGTATTTCTGTATTTTATCCTGTGCCTGTTCACCGCCCTGAGTCCTTCGGGAGTAGGGCGGTATACAAATTTAATAAAACTAAACTAAACTAAAAGTTTTGGGGGTTTTGGGATGAAACCACAAAGTCAAGTACTGCATTCCAGGCATTGACCACTCTGTTGCTGAAGTCGTATTTTCTGCAATCGAGTTTGCAGCGGTTCACTTTAAGTTTGTCTCTATTGTGTGCTCGTCAGGGGTGGGTTCTAAATTTTTTTACTACCGGCTTATTTTGTGGGTGTGGCTTGGAGGTCATGTGACTAGGTGGGCATGGCTAGCTGGTCAGAGTCATTTTTGGAAGGTCCTCGCACTTACGACCAGTCCTCGCACTTACGACCCGACTCATTTGTTTGCTTTTAACACTGATCAGCTGTAGGACGGCCCTTTGAAGCCCCGCGGCAAGAGTTTAAACAGTTTTTTTCCCCTCTAGTCATCAGCTGGGACTCAGGAGGCAGCAATAGATTGGGGGTGGGACCAAATAAAAGGTAAGAATAACGTGGGGGGGGATGGGAGGGCGGGGGGGGAGAACCGGTTCGGTGATGTCATATCGTCACCGCTACTGGTTCGGCCGAACCGGACCAAACCAGGAGGAACCCACCACTGGTGCTCGTGTATTCAAGGGCATCATTGGGGTGATCCGGGGTGGAGATGTACAGCTGAGTGTCATCAGCGTACTGATGATACTTCACCCCGAAACCACGGATGATCTCACCCAGCGGCTTCACATAAATGTTGAACAGAAGGGGCGAGAGGACTGACCCCTGTGGCATCCCATATACAAGGGGCCTTGGGGTCGACCTCTGCCCCCCTGTCAACACAGACTGCGACCGGTCGGAAAGGAGGAGAACCACCACAAAACAGTGCCCTCCACCCCTAACTCTTCCAACCAGTGCAGCATGATACCATGATCGATGGTATCAAAAGCCGCTGAGAGGTCTAATAGGACCAGGACAGAGGAGCAACCCCTGTCCTGAGCCCTCCAAAGATCATCAACCAATGCAACCAATGCTGTCTCTGTGCTATACCCAGGCCTGAAGCCCGACTGGAATGGATCTAGATAAGCCGATTCATCCAGGTACTGAGGAAGCTGTTGCGCTACCACACTCTCAACAATCTTCGCAACGAACCGAAGGTTGGAGACTGGACGATAATTAGCCAAAACTGCCGGGTCCAGGGAAGGTTTCTTGAGGAGAGGCCTCACCACCACCTCCTTCAGGGCAGCGGGGAAGACACCCTCACACAAGGAAGCATTAATAATCCCCTGGAGCCAGCCTCGCGTAACCTCCCGGGAGGCCAGCACCAACCAGGAGGGACACGGGTCCAATAAACATATGGCCACGCTCAGTTTACCCAGTATCCTGTCCACGTCTTCAGGAGTCACAGAATCAAACTCTTCCCAGATAATACTCACAAGACCTGCCTCCATCATCCCCCCTGAATCTACTCAGTCAGAGTCCAGGTGTTCCCGAATCTGAGCGATTTTGTCATACAGATACTGTGCAAAGACCTCGGCTCTACCCTCCAAGGGGTCCTCCCGCACTTCCTGATGGAGCAGGGAGTGGGTCACCCTAAACAGGGCGGCCGGGCGATTATCTGATGACGCAATAAGAGCGGAAAAATAATTACATTTTACCGCTTTTATCGCCACCAGGTAGGTCTTAATATAAGACCTTACCAGTGTTTGGTCGGATTCAGAACAGAACAGGCCCTCCAACCGCTCTCCAGGCGTCTTTTCTGGCGCTTCATCTCCCTCAGCTCCTTGGTGAACCAAAGAGCCAGGTGAGACTGGTGCCGGGTCAGAGGCCGCAAAGGCACGACCTGGTCCAAAGCTCCAGTGGCCGCCCTATCCCAGGCAACCACTAGATCTTCAGTCGAGCCGTGAGCCAGAGCCTCAGGAAATGGCCCAAGCTCCGTCTGGAACCTATCCGGGTCCATCAGGCGCCTGGGGCGGAACCACCTCATCGGTTCCGCCTCCCTGCGGTGGGATGTGGCAGTTCGAAGGTCAAAGCGAAGGACGGAGTGATCTGACCATGACATGAGAGAGATTAGATAGATATTTATTTTATTTATTTTTATTTGATTTGATTTCTATACCGCCCTACTCCCGAAGGACTCAGGGCGGTGAACAGCCAACAATAAAATCCATATATACAAAATTTAAAAGCAGAATTAAAATCAAATTAAATAGTTTTGGCCCAGACAAATTAAAACCCCAATCAATTTAAAACCAATTTTAAAATTTGAATATATAAAATACTAAAAAATATTAAAAATTCTTTTATAAAAGAGGGAGAAAATTAGGCCAGGCCTGCCTGGTGAAATAAAAATGTCTTTAGAGCGCGGTGGAAGGGGCGCAGAGCCGGGATCCTCCGTATCTCCCGGGGGGATCTCCGGGGTGAGCTCGTTCCAGATAGTAGGTGCCCCCACAGCGAAGGCTCTGTGGAGAGAGAGACAGAGAAAGGGGGGCAGGGAGAGACTGACTGACCGACCGACCGACCCCTAACACAGGCTCACTGCAGATCTCAAAAAAAAGAAAAAAGAAAAAAGAAGAAAGAAAGAAAGAAAGAAAGAAAGAAAGAAAGAAAGAAAGAAAGAAAGAAAGAAAGAAAGAAAGAAAGAAAGAGATGGTCCTGGGATTTGAATCACACTTAATTCCCTGTACCTAGAGGAAACATATACCATAAAGCCATTGGCCTGATCCACTGACGTGTTTCTTCATTAGGAACCATACCCCTTACACATCTTATTTGCATGGGTGTGTGCCCGCATTACGGATCCATTTACCTTCTTTGCATGACAAACATTCAACAGAAGAATTATCCTGACGCCTTTTCTATGGTAAGGGCAATGACTTGCCTGTTTACACATCAGCTTTTTCCATTGCAAAGTGGAAGTTTAATAACAGTGAATTGGTTAAAACCTCAACCATAGCAACACTCTTCAGTATAACAGTGAATCATACAAATGGTAGTAAAGCTGCCTGGAGAGCTTCAGGCAGTGGCCAGGGAGTCATAGAAGGTCAAAGAAGGTCTCACAGTGGGAAGATTATAGAAAAGGAAGCAATGAAAAATAAGAAGTAAAGAAGTAAAGTCAACTTTACTTTGAGTTTGCTCCAGGTATTACAAGAATTCCAAGTTGGGAAGACATCTGAAGGCGTTGCAGAGTTTTGTTCCAAGCTTGGGACAAAACAGGATACCTTAACACCTTTCTTTTCTTTTCTTTCTTTCTTTCTTTCTTTCTTTCTTTCTTTCTTTCTTTCTTTCTTTCTTTCTTTCTTTCTTTCTTTCTTTCTTTCTTTCTTTTTGTTTAAAAAAGCATTTATTTCTTTATTTTATTTTGTTTATTAAATTTGTTTAATTTTTTCTGAAAAAACTGACAGCAATCCAGGGGTGAAATCTAAAATTTGTTACTATCGGTTCTGTGGGCGTGGCTTGGTGGTGGTGGGGGTTAATGTGACTGGGTGGGCGTGGGCATTTTTTTTTTTTTACTTTTAAAACCATTTTTTCTACAACCTTGACGGCGAAGAGGTTGTAAAAAAATGGTTTCAAAAGGCTCTGACGATCCCAGCTGAGTTGCCTGATCGGCAGAGACTTTTTTTCTTTTAAAAGCCTCTGCCGATCAGGCAACTCAGCTGGGATCGTCAGAGGCATTTAAAAGAAAAAAAAGGGTTTTTTTTCTTTTAAAAGCCTTTGATGATCCAAACTGAGCCACACGATCATCAGAGGCTTTTTTTTTTTTTTTACTTTTAAAAGCATTTTTTCGGCCGAAGAGGTTGTACCACCCGCCTCCATCGCTACTGGATCGGGCGATCCGGTCCGAACCGGGAGCATTTCACCCCTGCAACAATCCCCATGATGGAAGAATAGATGGAAAATGTGGTGGAGTTAGCAGAGATGACAAAATTAGGAAAGAGCCCAACATTTATGGTGCGACTAAGAAACCTGTTAAGTGGGTTTTGATCAGGGGTGGGTTCTAAATTTTTTTTAGAACTGTGGGCGGTTCTGTGGGCGTGGCTTATTTTGTGGGTGTGGCTTGGAGGTCATGTGACTAGGTGGGCGTGGCTAGCTGGTCAGAGTCATTTCTGGAAGGTCCTCGCACTTACGACCAGTCCTCGCACTTACGACCTGACTCATTTGTTTGCTTTTAACACTGATCAGCTGTAGGACGGCCCTTTGAAGCAAGAGTTCAAACAGTTTTTTTCCCTCTAGTCATCAGCTGGGACTCAGGAGGCAGCAATAGATTGGGGGTGGGACCAAATAAAAGGTAAGAATAACGTGGGGGGGGGTGGGGGGTGGGAGGGCGGGGGGGGGAGAACCGGTTCGGTTACGTCATATCGTCACCGCTACTGGCTCGGCCGAACCGGACCGAACCGGGAGGAATCCACCACTGGTTTTGACCCATTTTATGACTTTTGTTTTCCTGTTTGTTAAAGGAATCACTGCAGTGGTTAAATTACGTAGTACCATGGCTTTTAAGTGAACCTGCCTTCCTCATTGACTTTGCTTGTCAGAAGGTGGCAAAAAGAGGACCACGTGACCCTGGGACACAGCGGCCGTCATAAATGAGTCAGTTGCCAAGCATCTGAATTTTAATCAAGTGACCATGGGGATACTGCAACGGTTGTAAGTGTGAAAAACGGTCATAAATCACTTTTTTCAGTGCTGTTGTAACTTCAAATGGTTACTAAACAAACTGTTGTAAATCAAGGACTGCCTGTACACTCACACACACACACGAACACAGAAATATATATGTTTCAAGAACCAAACAAGGAGGAGTATATTCAGATTAACAGTAAAAATGAAAGCAGGGATGTGGTGGCTCAGTGGCTAAGATACTGAGCTTGTCGATCAGAAGTTTGGCAGTTCAGCGGTTTGAATCCCTAGCACTGCATAACAGGGTGAGCTCCCATTACTTGTCCTAGCTTCTGCCAACCTAGCAGTTCGAAAGCACCGAAAAAATGCAAGTAGAAAAATAGGGACCCCCTTTGGTGGGAAGGTAACAGCGTTCCGTCCACCTTTGGCATTTAGTCATGCCGGCCACATGACCACAGAGATGTCTTCGGACAGCGCTGGCTCTTCAAGTGACCATGGGCTTAGAAACGGAGATGAGTACCACCCCTAGAGTCCAAAATGACTAGCACGCATGTTACAGGGGAACCTTTACCTTTACCTAAAGATCAGCATCCAAAAAAACTGCACTACATTGGATACCTTCTGAAGGAAAGCGAAAACGAGGCTGGGCTTGGAAAACGCGGCACCAAACACTTAAGGAAGATCTTAAGATTTTTAGGATTATTGGGACAAAGCTGAAGAAGCTGCAAATGATTGAAATCACTGGAAATCACAATTGAAACTTTGGGAAAAGTGCAAAAAAGAGCAGCTAAGATGATGAAAGGCCTAAGATCAGTGATGGGATTCAGCCAGTTCGCACCACTTCGGGAGAACCGGTTGTTAACTTTCTGAGCAGTTTGGCAAACTGGTTGTTGGAAGAAATCATTAGGGCAGAAAACAGGTTGTTAAATTACCTGAATCCCACCACTGCCTAAGATATATGAAGAACGGTTGCAGGAATTGGGTATGGCCAGTCTAGAGAAATGAAGGACTAGTGGTGACACGATAGCAGTATTCCAGGATTTGAAAGATTGCCACAAAGAAGTGAGGGGGGGATCAATCTGTTTTCCAAAGCATCAGAAGGCTGGACAAGAAACAATGGATGGAAACTAATCAAGAAGAGAAGCAACCTGGAATTAAGGAGAAACTTCCTAACAGTGAGGACAATTAACCGGTGGAACTGCTTGCCTCCAGAAGTTGTGGGTGCTTCATCACTGGAGGTTTGTAAAAAGAGACAGGACAGCCACTTGTCTGGTCTCCTGCTTGAGAAGGGGGTTGGATTAGAAAGCCTCCAAGGTCCCTTCCAACTCTATTCTGAACCGAACGGAATTCAAAAACACTTGCAAAAGCACCTTTGAAAAAACACTTGATAAAGCATCTTTTGGACTTTCTGCCCAATGTCCCCTGCATGGGATCTAACGCAGCCAGACTGGTTTGCTGGGAAGAGATAGTCCTTTGTGGGAAAATGGATGTTATTGCAGTGCCCGATTTGTTTGACATAGTTTCACTTGCAATTATGATAGCAAAACCAAATAGGCAGATTTGTCCTTGAGAAAGATTTTTTTAAAAAAAAAACAAAAGACTTTGGGACGGATGGGATTTCTTCCCCGTTTGTACACAACCTCTGTTTGTTGCAGAAGACAAAATAAACTGACTTTGAATAAACTGACTCTAGAGCAGAACGAGAAAGAGGACTCGGAATACTATACGGTGTGGGAACTTTGGTATAGATGGATTGATAACCGAATAAGGGAGAGAGATGAGATGGTGTAAATATTAGGATGAATATGTAAATTGTAAATTAGGATGCATTATAACAAAAGAATGAATTTAATCCTGTGTAGAAAACACCACTGTCTAACCGACTAAACTGTATTGTATTGTAATATAATAAACTTTCAAAAAAAAAAAAAGATGCTGAATAATCTCAGTTGGCAATGAAAGCAATAACTTTGGATTGTAGAAAGACAATACACACATGGTGATAGAGATGTTTACCATACTGTAGGAAGGAAGCTATATTGTCCCAAGAAACTATAGAGTCCCAGCTATAATCCAGAAGCTGGCTCTGGGTTTTAGAGCTGAATCCCCTTAAGACAGAGGTCTCCAACCTTGGCACTGGAGGTTTTTAAGAAGAGACTGGGCAACCACCTCTCTAAAATGGTATAGGGCAGTGATGGCTAATCTTTTTGCCATTGCGTGCCAGGACCTGGGGGGGTAGCGCACATGCGTGCCCACATCCATAATTCTAAGTGCCCCACCCCCATGCATGCACGTGTGACCCCCGTAGGCCTGTTCTTCTCTCTCCCCACCCTCCAGAGCCTTTCTAGGAGCCTGAGGAGGGCGAAAATGGCCTTCCCCACACCCCCAGAGGCCCTCTGGGGGCCGGAAATGGTCCATTTACCAGAGTGGCAAACAGGCCATTTCCGGACTCCAGAGGGCCTCCGGGAGGTGGGGAAGGCCGTTTTCGCCCTCCCCAGGCTCCTAGAAAGGCTCTGGAGGCTGGGGAGAGCAAAAATGGGCTTTCCGGTCCCACTGGAAGTTGGCAAATGGGCAATTTCTGGCCTCTGGAGGGCCTCCAGGAGGGTGGGGAAGGCTGTTTTCGGCTTTCCCAAGCTCCTAGAAAGGCTTTGGAGCCTGGGGAGAGAGAAAAACGGGCCTTACCCCCCCCCCCCGAGGCCTTCTGGAGGCAGGAAACAGCCTGTTTCCCTACTTCTGGTGGGCCCAGAAGGCCCAAAAATCAGCTGAGCTCGCTTGCCCATTGATATGGCTACGCGTGCCATCTATGAGCAGGGGGGTAGACTAGGAGACTCCAAGATCCCTTCCAGCTCTATTCTATTCTAAACTTTATGACTTGTTCACTTCAACTGCTAGAATTCCTTGGCAGCATTGAAATTACAGCAGCACTGAAAAAAGTGACTTTTTTCCACCGTTTTTCACACTTATAGCCATGATTATGATCAAAATTTGGACACTTGGCTACTGACTCATACAGTATTTATGATAGTTGCAGTGTCCTGGGGTCATATGATCCCCTTTTTGGAACTTCTGATGAGCAAAGTCAATGGGGAAAACAGATTCACTCAACAACTATGTTATTGAGTTAACAACTGCAATGGTTCACTTAACCACTGTGGTAAGGAAGGTCATAAAAATAGGGGCAAAATTCATTTAAGTGTCTTGCTTAGCAATAGACATCTTGGGCTCAGTTGTGATTGTAAGTTGAGGACAACTTTACCTGTACCTCCAAATTCTGAGGACCCAGATTATGGGGGCAATAAACTGACTTTGTATAAATATACAAAAGTATGAAGGCTAGTGCTTAACGCATTGTAAGCCGCCCTGAGTCTCCGGAGAAGGGTGGCATATAAATCAAATTAAAAAAAAAAAAATTCTCATTCCACCCACAAAGAGACCACGGCTTGTCTCTTCCCTCTTTTTTACCTCAGCCTCATATCCTTTCCATCATCAAGGGGGGAATTCCCACCTTCTGACATTCATTATTCTTCCTCTCCTCTTCTGCCTGCTCATATTGAAACTTGGGGCTTTTATATGGTTTAGATCTGACTCCATTCTCTTCTCTTCTCTTCTCTTCTCTTCTCTTCTCTTCTCTTCTCTTCTCTTCTCTTCTCTTCTCTTCTCTTCTCTTCTCTTCTCTTCTCTTCTCTTCTCCTCTCCCTTCCCTTCCCTTCCCTTCCCTTCCCTCCTCTCCTCTCCTCTCCTCTCCTCTCCTCTCCTCTCCTCTCCTCTCTTCTGTGCCTCTGCCTCTGCCTCTGCCCCTGCCCTTGTCCTCATCCCATCCTACTACTTTGTCTACTTCAGACTGGTTGAACTTTAACCGCAGATCTCAAATATCTAGCAAACGAGTAGTTTCTATTTCCTGCCTCAACCTATGATGTCACTTAACATCTTCTTCACCTTCCTTTGGGTTGTATAAACTTTATTTAAGTCTTTGTGGCTGCCACAAAGAAGAGAGGGTCAACCTATGGCCAGTCTAGAGAAAAGAAGGACTAGGGGGTGATAAGATAGCAGTATTCCAGTATTTGAGGGGCTGCCACAAAGAAGATAGGGTGGCAGTCTACGTATTTGGGTGCACGGGGGGTCACGCATGCATATGCGGGGGGGAGTATGGGGAGGTCATGCATGCGCGGGGGGGAGAATTGCATTATGGGTGTGGGTGCGCGTGTGACACCCCCCCCCCCCAGTGCTCCTCCAGTTTTTGGCACGCGACGGCAAAAAGGTTAGCCATCACGGCCCTATACCATTTCAGACAAATGGTTATCTAATCTCTTCTTTAAAACTTCCCATGTTGGAGCATTCACAACTTCTGGAGGCAAGTTGTTCCACTGATTAATTGATCTCACTGTCAAGGAATTTCTCCTTAGTTCTAGGCTGCTTCTATCCTTGATTAGTTTCCACCCATTGCTTCTTGTCCTGCCCTCAGGTGCTTTGGAGAATAACTTGACTCTCTCTTCTTTGTGGCAGCCCCTGAGATATTGGAACACTGCTATCATATCACCCCTAGTCCTTCTTTTCATTAAACTAGACATACCCAGTTCCTGCAACCGTTCTTTATCTGTTTTATCCTCCAGTCCCCTAATCACCTCCGTTGCTCTTCTCTTTCTAGAGGCTCATTAATCATGATTTCAGTGTCCTGGGGTCACCATCTGTGACCTTCCTAGCTGGCTTCGACCAGCAAAGTCAATGGAGGAAGCTTGGGTTCATTGAATGACCCATGTGATTCACTGGACAACTACAGTGATCCACTTAGCAGCCATGGCAAGAAAGACTGCAAAATCAGCTCCGACTCACCTAACAATTGCCTTGCTTAGCAGAGGGAATTCTGGTTGTAGTTGTGGTCGTAAGTCAAGGACCGCCTATAAAAGGAAAAGATGAAATGAAACACAGGTGGTCCTCGACTTATGACCACAAGCGCAAGCCCAAAATCTCCGTCGTTCAGTGAGACCTTTCTTAAGTGAGTGTTGCCCCGTTTTACGACCTTTCTTGCCACGGTTGTTAAGTGAATCACTACACTGATAAGTTAGTAACTTGGTTTTTAAGTGAATCTAGCTTCCCTATTGACTTTGCTTGCCAGACGGTCACAAAAGAGAACCACCTGACCTTGGGACACAGCAATGGCCATAAATGTGAATCAGTGGCCAAACATCTGAATTTTGATCCCATGGTCATGGGGACGCTGCAAAGATCATAACTGAAAAGCGGTCGTAAGTCACATTTTTCAGCGCCGTTGTAACTTTGAACAGTCACTAAATGAATGGTTGTAAATCAAGGATTACCTGTAGGCCAGAGGTGGGTTTCAGCCGGTTCTGACTCATTCTTGAGAACTGGTAGTGGAAATTTTGAGTAGTTCGGAGAACTGGTAAATACCACCTCTGCCTGGCCCCACCCCCAATCTATTCACTGCCTCCCAGTCTCCCAGCTAATCGGCTAGAAGGAAAAAATCAGGGCTCGCTTTTTAGCCGGGAGATCGCTTGGCAAAGAAGAAGAAGAAGAAAAAAAAAACCAAGACGCCATCTTGGACTACCGGACTACCTGTAGAATGTTCTTTGAAAACTCTTCTTTCAGCTTTTGGGAGTTTCTGTGTTTGTTCCCAAGGGACTGGTTTCTTAAAATGTTCACATAATTAGAATTAATTTCCCTAAGAGTGTGTAACTGATTTAAACGAGGGTGGGTCCAAGCAGAATCACCCTAGAAAAATCAACGCTGAGTCACTGGAGATTTCTCACAGGCATGTTAACTGAGGAAAATGAGGTAAAATTATAAAAATATTTAGGTGCAGTCTTCCAAGGCAATTATCTTCAAAACACATGTAAACACGCAAGCATAACTGCAAGATTCTGTTGTCTGAGAAGGAATAGTTGTAACAGAAAGCTTAAAGATACCCCAAAGCAAAAGGGGAATTAAAATAATGGTCAGATCTTTATTGTACAACGTATGTACAATGAGACTGGCTTAGCTCCCTCAGTGCAGCCCCCCACACACAATACAACTCACAATGAAGACAGAAAATCCCTAACCCAATAAATCAGAGGTCTTCAAACTTGGCAGCTTTAAGACTTGTGGACTTTAAGTCCCAGAATTCTCCATTCTGGGACTTGAAGTCCACAAGTCTTAAAGCTGCCAAGTTTGAAGACCTCTGCAATAAATCATATCAATCATATCAAATCCCCCTCTTTAGGCTCTGTCTTCCTCCTTGTTTCTGGTTTCCTTATCCGAGTGTGTGTTTTTAGAAAGAGAGATTTTAGATAGAAGAAAAGAGAGTTCTTGTTAGTTCGTGGCAGTGATGAAATCCAAATTTTTTACTACTGGTTCTGTGGGCGTGGCTTGGTGGGCATGGTGTTGCTTGGTGGGCGTGGCTTGGTGCATGTGGCAGGGGAAGGCTATTGCAAAATCTCCATTCCCACCCTACTCTGGGGCCAGCCAGAGGTGGCATTTGCTGGTTTTCCGAACTATTCAAAATTTCCGCTACCAGTTCTTCAGAATCTGTCAGAATCTGATGGATTTCACCCCTGGTTCATGGTGTATCTTACGCATTTAAGGATCTAGTCAGTGGTGGTATTTAGCCGGTTCGTACTGGTTCAGGTGAACTGGTAGTGGTGACTGCAGGTGGGCCCGCCCCCGCCCGTCCCCTGCCCACCCGCCCCAGCGCTATGCCATCCTATTTAGCCATGTTTTGGAGGCTGGCCGCATGCGCGGAAGGAGTGTGTGTGAAGCAAGCGTGCGCTCGTGCAGCAAACCGGTGGTAAAAATATATGAAACCCACCTCTGAATCTATTGATTACCACCATTCTCATCCCTAAATGCCTTTGACCTATCTTTGGAAGCAACAGAATAATGGAATAATAGAGTTGATGAAAGAGTTATTGATGGGGGCTCTAGAGATTCGACAGCAGGAGGTAGATGTAGAGGCAGATGAAATACTTAGACTAAATATGAGTGATGTAAAGGGATACAAGATCCCAAGGGAGGACCATGGAGATTTATCAAGAAGTCAATAAGAGTTGAAATACTAAAAAGGGCAAGAGATGATAGATACAGAATACTTCTTAGTATGGGATTTGCTTTATTAGGGGTTAGAAAATAGAGGTGGAAATTAGAAATTGGGAAAATATTATGTATCCTGCTACATAATATATTATTTATTTATTTATTTATTTTATTTATTTTATTTCTATACCGCCCTTCTCCCGAAGGACTCAGGGCGGTGTACAGCCTAATTAAAAACACAAAGACAGACAATATTTAAAAATAATTAAAATTATTAAATAGTAGGCCCAATTTATAAAACCCCGAATTTAAAAACCCAATTTAAAACCAATTAAAATCTTTATATTGATAGCCCAGCCTGGCGGAACAACATGGTTTTGAGGGCACAGCAAAATACACGGAGATCAGAGATTTTGCGAATTTCTGGGGGGAGTTCATTCCAAAGGGCAGGGGCTTTATTATAATTACTATGTATATGTAAGTGTTAGATGTTGAAAGATTATCATGTATAGCTAAATAGTATTATTATTAGTATTGTGTATAAAGTAAATTGACCCAGACAATACACTGTTCACTAAGCATTTATATATGTCAAAGAAAAAACTATAAAACAAAAAAGAGAGATTTTAGATAGAAGAAGAGAGAATTCTTGTTAGTTCATGGTGTATCTTAAGCATTTAAGGATCTAGTGATTACCACCATTCTCATCCCTAAATGTCTTTGACCTGTGTTTGGAAGCAACAGAATAACATAATAAAAGAGTTGGAAGGAACCTTGGAGGTCTTCTAGTCCAACCCCCACTCAAGCAGGAAACCCTAAACCATTTCAGACAAAGCATTGTCCAATCTCTTCTTAAAAACCTCCAGTGTTGGAGCACCTACAACTTCTGGAGGCAACTCGTTTCACTGATTGTTCTAATTGTCATGAAAGTTCTCCTTAGTTCTAGGTTGCTTCTCTCCTTGATTAGTTTCCATTCATTGCTTCTTGTCCTGCCTTCAGGTACTTTGGAGAATAGCTTAGAATAGAATGACAGAGTTGGAAGGGACCTTGGAGGTCTTCTAGTCCA
Source organism: Pituophis catenifer annectens (assembly GCF_029215685.1). NCBI lineage: Eukaryota > Metazoa > Chordata > Lepidosauria > Squamata > Colubridae > Pituophis > Pituophis catenifer. The sequence continues at coordinate 3,222 of NW_027256934.1, read as the reverse complement.
ACCCCCTGCTCAGGCATGAGACTCTATATTATTTCAGACAAATGTTCAGTCTCCTCTTAAAAACGTCCAGTGTTGGAGCATTTACAACTTCTGGAGGCAAGTAGTTCCACTGATTAATTGTTCTAACTGTCAGGAATTTCTCCTTAGTCCTAGGTTGCTTCTCTCCTTGATTAAATTCTATCTTGTTTGCTTCTGGTCCTGCCTTCGGGTGCTTTGGAAATTAAGTTGACCCCCTCTTCTTTGTGGCAGCCTCTCAGATATTGAAAGTACATTCTGGATAGATGGAGCTGGGCTGCTTGTAAACAGGGGAAAAACGCTGCATTTAAATTTCAGGAAGCAACCTGGGATATAGTCTGCTGCAGCACTATTTCATGGCACGGTGTTAGATTTGTGGACGTCTCTCTTATGTGCTAGTTTTTAATCAGTCTCACTTGAAATCATTCCAGAAGTGAGAACAGCTGTGATTGTGTTGGAACTCAGATAAGTTCTGTGTTGGAATTCTTGTTTTTACTTAACCTTTATCTGGTATTTAAACCTTGAGTTTCATCGACTTCTAATTTCCCAGCTCTTTCTCTTATCACCCACAATATATACCAGAATAAATTGAGCATAGTTTTTCAGGGTCAAAAGAGACATCAAGTCCCAAAATTGATGATTAGGTTCTCCTACGTTTTAAGTTTGACTATTTTTACGAAAGGCCAAAATGATGATTGTTGGATAGATAGGTGGGGTTTTTTTCTCACACACACATCCTCAGCAGCTGTGCTTGTGGGTTGGGCCTAGCCAGGTTGGTGAAAGATTATAGTGGAACGTGCATGACAGGCCAAGCGTGTGAAGTTTTAAAGTCTGTTTGATTAGGGGTTGAATGGATTGCACAATCCAGCTGATAGGATTAGCTGCTCATTGAACTGATTGTGCAAATGCAAAAAAAAAAAGAAAGAAAGAAAGGAAAGAAAAGAAAAGAAAAGAAAAGAAAAGAAAAGAAAAGAAAAGAAAAGAAAAGAAAAGAAAAGAAAAGAAAAGAAAAGAAAAGAAAAGAAAAGAAAAGAAAAGAAAAGAGAAAAAGGAGTGAATTCAGTGCTCAGGTTAAGAGAGTTGCATCAAAACAATCCTCGCATAAAATGGTCTGTAACCAGGTTTATTTATTTATTTTGTCACATTTCTATACCGCCCCACTCCCAAGGGACTCTGGGCGGCTTACAACAGAGAATAAAACAATGCAACAATATCCCATACAAAAGTTAAAAGAAGACATTAAAACATTATAACATTAAAACACGTACATTCCAATTTGTGGTCGGATCTCGCAAGATCACTATAACGAGATCAATGGCCCCAGGCCTGCCGGAAGGTTTGTCCTAAAGGATCTGGTTAGGATCAGTGGTGAAATGTAAAATTTGTTACTACCGGTTCTGTGGGCGTGGCTTGGTGGGGGGGGGGGGTAATGTGACTGGGTAGGCGTGGCCAACTTTTTTTTTTTTAACTTTTAAAAGCATTTTTTCTACAACCTCTTCGGGCGAAGAGGTTGTAGAAAAAATGCTTTTAAAAGCCTCTGACGATCCCAGCTGAGCCGCGCGATCATCAGAGGCTTTTTTTTTTACTTTTAAAAGCATTTTTCGGCCGAAGAGGTTGTAGAAAAAATGCTTTTAAAAGTTTTTTTAAAAAAGCCTCTAATGATTGTGCGGCTCAGCTGGGCATGGGGGGCCAGGGATTTTGCTACCAGTTTTCCGAACCACCCGCCGCCATCGCTACCGGATCGGGCGATCCGGTCCGAACCGGGAGCATTTCACCGCTGGTTAGGATGCAGAAGAAGAGAAAGCCACTAGTTGTTCTGACCCAATCTTAGCAGAACAAGAAACAGACTCCTTTCCCAATGCCACTCCCCCTCTTTATTTAGCTACTGTGAATTCATGGCATTCACACACAGAAAAGTCCACACAATAATCCTTCCAAGGGTTAATTGCAATAACAGACTTTATCAGTCACAGATTACAAGGATCCTGCAAGGATCATTGTAAAAGTCAGTCTTTTTTTCAGTGTCGTCGTAACTTCGAACAGTCCCTAAATGAAAGGTTGTTAGCGGAGGGCTACCTGTATTTACAGATTAACAGAGTTGGAAGGGGTATCTTGTAGGTCATCTAGTCCAACCCCCCAAACAGGAGACTCTACACCCATGATGGTGAACCTATGGCAAGCGTGCCCAAAGTGGCACGGGGAGCCATGTCGCCTGGCATGCACAGCGTCACCTGTTCCTCTTCCGGGTTTCTGGTGCGCATGTACATGTGACGATAAGATGGCCTTCGTGCGTGTAGCAGTGCGGAAACTGGAAGAGCTAGTCTTCTGTTTTCCTGGGTGAGCATGCGTGCCAGCCAGCTGATTGTTGCGTGCACATGGTTGCCAGAAACCCAAAAGTCTAGCTGGCGTGCCAGAAACCAGAACTTCATTTTCAGGTACATGCATACGCCCTGGGCAGCTCCTCTTCTGGGCTGCAGCCCAGACAAGTGCGCTCGGTGCCCAAAAGGTTCACCATCAGTGCTCTACACCATTTCTGACAGATGGCAGTCCAGTCTCTTCTTGAAAGCTTCCAGTGATGAAGCTCCTACAACTTCTGAAGGCAACTTCTGTTCCATATGAGAAATGCTTTGAAGAGAACATAACTTACCACCAGAGGGATTGATTATTCACACAATATCTGAATGTGCCGAAATGAATAAATTAACCTTAGAATTAAAAGAAAAAGATGATTCAGAATATTATGCGGTGTGGGAAAAATGACATGGGTGGATAGATAACAGAAATAAAAACAGGTAATGTTTATAAGGAAGTTGAAGATGTATATATATGTATATAATGTAGATTTCATATGAACTGTTAATACGTTTACAACGTCTGTAAAAATGACACTCTGTTTGATTATGTATTAGAGTTTTGGAAAAGAAAAATTACAATATATATATATCATTCATTTTATATATATATATATATATATATATATATATATATATATATATATATATATATATGTATATCATATATGTATGTGTGTGTGTGTGTGTGTGTGTGTGTACGTCTTTGGTTATTCGGGTTTTCTCCCGCGTAAAACAGCTAGCAAGCTCTTCCTGCTAGGTGGGAGACCTATATAGATCTATTTCTAGCTCGTTTGCTTTCATCAGTAGGCCACACCCATATCTTATGTATCTTAAGAGCTTGCTAGCTGTTAGA